>NW_020897746.1:5188941-5249616 GCF_003984885.1 Neopelma chrysocephalum | reverse complement strand
CGCTGGGGCCGCGGAGGACGCGGGGTGGGCTCCGGGGAAGGGGTCCCGGCGGGGGGATCCGGCCGGCGCGGCCCCGGCCGTGCCCGCCCGCCCTGTGCGGCGCGGCCCCTCCGGCGCGGCCGGCAGGTGCTCGCCGGTGCCGGGGCCACTTCGCCCGTGCCTGGGGCTGCCCCCGCCCGGAGCCCCCGCGCACCCGGGACACCGGTGTGGGCTCCCCGCGGAACTTGAGTGCTGGCGCGGAGCGCTGTTGGGTTTTTGTTTTCCGTTCTGGGGTTCGCTGCGCTGTGTCTGTCTCGGCCGGAGCGCGCAGCCCCCCGCGGGTACCGCGCGGCGGCTCCGCATCCCGGGATTTCCCGGGGGAGGTGGCGGCGGGGGCCGCGCCGGGACTTCCTGCTCGGCCCTCGGGGAGCGGGGCCGGGCCGGGGCTGCTCCGGGGCCGCCGTGGGGGGCGGTGGGAGCTGCTCCCTCCCCGCCTGCCGTGGGAGATGCCCCTGCCCTTGTCCAGCTACTCCCGAGCAGATGTGATGATCGAGAGCTGCAGGGACTCCCTTGGGACTCTCTGTTAGCATTTTCTCTTTATTTGTATTTTCCCCTTCAAATCCCTGCCTGTATTAAGATGCATTGTGTTACTGGTTCTTTTTCCTCCCCAAAGTTTTCAGAGTTTCATGGGTGAGGGACCGTCTTGCTGTTAACAGACTGCAAGCAGGTGAACCAAAAAGGCAAAACAAGTTTGGCTCGGGTTGCCCTTCATTGTGCCATTGGAACAGGCTGTTGCTGACACCTCTCCTGGAGGTGAGGTTTTGGAGAAAGCTTCGTGTGTTTGTGTTTAGTGTTGTTGAAGGTGTAGAGCAGGTGAAGCAGGTTCTGTGTTTCTGTAGTCAATGATACAAAGCCTTACACTGATGTGAGGACAGTGACAAGACAGGAGGACAGCTCCGCTGAGATTGTAGTAGTAAAAGCTGTCCGTTGTAATGTCTTATTTGGTGGGGAATGCTGCTCTTTGTAGTCACCTGAAAGCACTTCAGTCAACTGGAATATCTGGCTTTACCAAGTCCCAGGTGAAGCTGTGTGCCCAAAGCAGCTGCCTGGTGATTTTAGCTTTGATTCGGGAAGCTGGTGCTTCTGGCAAGCGGAATGCAAAGCGGTGGCAGGTCCCAAGGGCTCTCCGTGCATCCTGGCACGTTCCTTGTAAGGACAGCCTGGCCCATGGAAGGGACAAGGATGATCTCTGCCAGTAGTGAGCAGTCCCTAATCCCACTTTTAGCCTCGCAAGGGGCTCCATAGAGTCCATGGTATTGGGAAGGGAGACGAGTTCTCAAACATCTTCACAGAATGGTGCTGAGGAAAGTCTTTTATTTGGTTTTGAACAAATTGCATCTGCTGTAACAGCTGACCAAAGAAAAGTATTGGAGGAGTTAAACCAGTTGAGAGCCCTCTATCTTCTAGCGACTTTCTGGTATGGTAACACAATTATTCCTGGGAATTGCTTATGGAAGAGGTGTGTCTTTTCTTGGCTGACACAGAAGCTTGAGAAATGTCAAGGAGTAACAGAGGTTTTAAACATATGTCTTGCAGTTACTACATGGCAATAAAAGTGTGTGATACTGCTAGTACCCTGATCTTTCTTTACAATATCAAAGGAGGGACTGGTGGTAGCTGAAAGTTTAGTTTCTGTGCAGAAACTGGTACGGAAACTCTGATTCCCATATAAAAGTTTCTTTTAGCTGGATCTCTTTGTGTTGCTTTAAGAAGCAAATGCTTTCGTGGTTTACTCCATTGACCCACTGTGTGTAAAATGCTGTTCCAGAGTTACAAGCCACTCTTCCCTTTGATTCACGCTTCTCAGCAAAGCCTACAAAGAGTTTTGCATCATTTGCAATAATGTTGTTCAGTGCAAAGACTTTGTTCTGCTGTAGTGTTTTGAAACTTGGTGTTGTCATGCTCCCATGACAAGGAGAGCACAATAGGAGTCATAATGACACACAAGGTTTGCACAACTCGTAAATTCGTTGCAGGTGGGCGGTTCCTGGTAACTCCAGGCACAAAGCTGTGGAGTACGTGAACTTGCCTGAGTTGTGTGATTGGTTCTCAGTTATTTCCCAAGAGTTCTTGGAGAATTGATCTCTGATCTTTTATTTAATATTTTCTGTGCTTTGGGAGGGCAGCCACCTGCACGTGGTGTTGCCACAGTCTGCTCATTGTTCATTTAACTGTCTGCCTCTCCAGGTTCACCAAAATAAGTCCTTTTTGCAGGAGGATCTTTGGTTTACCTCTCTGACTATTGCACACAAGGTACACCTGAACACTTTCCTGTTTATGAAACTGCCAGTCACAGTGGATCAGCAGTTGTGTTGTGTGAGGGAGATCTCTGCATGGTCTCACTAATCTGAGATTAATGTTAGAGCATCTTCCTTATCCTAGGAAAAGGAGGTGGTATCTTACACTTCCAGGCTTCCCTTGCTTTAGCTGTTCTGCTTGGCTTGTGCCTTCTTCACGAGTATCTGTCTTGACAGCATGTCACAGCCAAGCACAATGGTAGAGATGAACAGGTAAAGAACAGCTAGGCCTTCTTTCATTGATGTCAAGCTAAATTTGTTCTTAAACTTGTAATTTCACATTGAGTCACGTCCAGTGTCGCCTGGAATCGATAAATGGGAGAAGCCTGGTATTTAAATGATGCTTTGATGATTTTTGTTGGTGTGAGATCATTGGTGCTAAGGAATAGCTTTTTGCTGTGCAGTCAATCCAGCCTCTGTTCTGTGTTGCTGACTGTGTTGGTAACAGGAACAAGGCAGACCTCTGGGTGCAGGAAAAAACCTGGTTCAGACAAGGCCATGGCGGTGACGGTTTGTTCCAGGAGCACTAACTGCTTGTAGTTCAAACAAAGCTGGTTGATAAGGCCTCTTTTATTTTAGCAGGGTTGATAGAAGTGTTATCAGATGCATAGATAGAAGTTCTCCCTTTAAGGACCTGTAAGAAGGAAGGAGTGCTGAGGAAGGAATGAAAAGGAGGCCTAAAGCAAAGCAGGATTTAAGAGTTCTTGAGATACTTGATGGTGTTTTGAAAAGAAAGTTCTTGGACCATATCCCATTGAAAACCTGTTCAAATTGAGTAGAGGTTGCCAAGGAAGCACACAGATGGTACCTTGCAACTCTCCTACATGAGCAATATAAACTCATTATGGATGTGTTTTTGTTGTGGAGTTAACTTGAGACCATATCCACACTTAATACTGTCTACATAGTAAAAACTTCTGACCTGGGCTTTCTCTTCTTCTAAGACTGGATTAACTTGTGTGATTGGGACTTCCAGCATTGGTTCTCTTTTACTTTTGGCTGGAAAGTCCACTCTCATGGGAGGACATAAACAAAAATTGCAACAAATTTCTAGAGAGGGTAATTCCCCTCCAGCCTATGCCAAGGTGATGGAGAAAATCCAGAGTGTGCATGGGCATCAAGATACATTGCTGTGTGCAAAAGCAATGGAGCCAAAGCAAAACATGGAGCTCTGAAGGGATTGGTAACACTCAGCAGTGAGGAACAATTAATGCTTCTCTCAGGAAGAAGTATTTGGCTTTCTGTAGAATACTGAATATAGGGTCTGTCAGGGTTTATGGTAAAGTACACATACCACGTCTCACACATCTGAAATGAACAGAGCTGAACAAGGAAGACAGAATGAAATCTGGTTTTGATGTTAACTGCCCCTTAGTCTGTGATTGGAAACAGGATCATCTTGAAACTTGTGCTTTCATTGCCTTTCTCTATGAATAGTGAAGAGATTTTGTTTTGTGTCTGGGTTTAATCAAATGAGGTGAAAAATTGTGCCTCATTGTACTTAACTACAGCAGGAGCTCGATGTACAGGGCACTCTGAGCTCTGCTGTCAGGTGTCCATGGACTGAGTATGAGCAAAACTGGGATTGACTCAGCCTTGGGCTACTGTTGCCTCTAAACAGCTGTCCTCAATGCATCTTAGAAGAAGGGAATGTTGCACATAGTTTCTGGTAAAAGACTCATCTTTGAAAGCCTAAAGAATTGTTTCCCTGGAAAATAAGAACATTAGATACATGCAGACCTGGCATGGCTTCAGAGGCTACTGGAGAATTCCTCTCTGGCTACTGGTAGCCACAACTGTTACCATATGGTTGTAAACGCTGACTGGCAGACAACTGCAGAGCACATGGGGTTGGAGTTTTATGTAAGACACCAAAGGTGTGTGGGAGAGAAACTGGCCTGCTAATATGTAAATGTGCATCTGGAAGATAAGATTATACGGATTGTGGAATCTTTCTTTTTTTTCTAGCATTGGAAAAGATACTTGCTTATTGTACTGAAGCCAAAATTCTTCACATTGACAAGAGCCTTGTAAACTTGTAATAATGATTCTGCTTGGAGAACCTGTGCTGCAGTGGATGCTGTTCCTTCTTTGCTCAAAACTGCTTTTCCCCTCATCTCCTCCCATATTCAGACACTCAGTTATTTTACAGGCATGAAACCCTGATATCACTCAATAAGAAATGACTTTTTTTGTGCCTCCTCTGATCGTAATGGACATCAGCCTTCCAGGATGATGGTTCTTCAAGTGAATTACTGCTTGATTCGGAGCTATTGTGCTCCTTAGCCTGTTGAGCAAGTTGCTGTGGGCTGGAGTGTGAATGTTGGAGTTGTTGCATAAGCAGGCTCAAACAGCACGCTTCTGGATGCAATTAATATTTCAGGATAAAACATTCTAGCAAGATGTTAAATATAAAGTTGTGTCTCTGTCAAATCAAGCCCACTCTTCTTTCTTTGCCCCTAACATGGAATTTGCCTCTGCTGGCACAGCTGAGGTCTCTTCTTCTAAAGTGGGGAGGGTAATTAGTAGAGTTTCTCTGTGGGTTTGCCTAGTTTAACAGGTCCAGGATATTGATTGACAGCGGGAAAGGGTGCGTCTCCTTGGCACTTTCCTTTCCTTGTCTGGCTGAGGGCAAGTTGTGTGTTATACATGGGTGTGATATGTTCTCCTTGCATAGCACAGCACCTTGTCACTGCTCTGTAACTTTTGCTAACTTAGAGTGAATGTAGCTTTGTGTAAATACGTCCCTCTCTCAGGAATGTCTGGTGAAGGAAGACTTGTGATCTGATAGAATTTTTGAAATTTCAGTTGAGGTACTAAATCATTGTAGAAGGATTTATTTTCCAAGTAAACTACACTTTTATTCTTTCTCTCTTTTTTTGGGTCCTCTGCTATATTTGTTTCTGTGCACATTCATCACCTCTGCATGTGCTGGTGGCTCACAAGCACGGATACCTGTAGCTGCCCTGCTCAGAGCTGCTTTTCTCCATGGTGTAATTGGTGCTGCTAGTGGTTCTAGGTGACTTGAATGTCACCTAGGTGATACTTTAGTCACCTGGATGCTGGTGATTCTGGGGAAGTGACTCAGGTGATTGGTCCTCATGTGATTTTCTGGTCCTCTGAACCAGGGCTGCATTGCAGTCATGCTGAGCTCCAGGCAGTGCTGCACAGGTGGCTGGAGATTTTGGAGTGTAAGCAGGAAAGTAAAAGGGCAGTAATGCAACAAAAGGGTACAAGTTCAAGCTCAGGGAGTTTCTAAAAGGAGTTCTCAAAATATGCCTGTAGAGCATCCTGTTTATCACACCATTTCCTTCTTTTGGACCTTCACAGCTGGTGTAAGGCCTTGCTAGAGACCATTTGAAAAGCAATTCCAGCTCCTCAGGAATGACTGCTTTAAATCATTAACCAAAGGTCATCATTACTGGCAGGAGCACAGAAACAGCCACCTTGTTTCCAGCTGTGCTACTCCCATCTGTACAGATGTGAAAGCTCCTTCCCTCCATCACCCTCCAGTCCCATGGTTGGAACAAGGGCCCAGAGCCCTCTGTTCACTTGACAGTCCCTGTGGTGCTCCTGGTCCCTCTCTTTTTCATGCCTTCTCCCCACCTTGCTGCAGGTGTGCACGTACCTCTTCTGACAAAGAGCTACTGTAGAATATCCGTTCTGATTGTTCATTGCACCTCAGAAGTTCTGGCCCCCACTGCACATGTGTGTTGTATACAGAGTAGCTGGCCAATTGCTGTAATTTCCTGTCCAACAAATTAAAATAAAATCCTGACTGGAGTGTCTGTACACTGGAAACTGGAGTTAGTGAGAGTTGGCCAGGGCAGGAGCACTTAACACCAGGGTGAATTGTCAGGATGTGATTCAAACCTTTGGTCTTGAGTTGGCAGTGTTTTACTTATCACTTAGCACCTCTGCAGAGGGGAGATGTGCCAACCTCTTGAGCTGTGTGGAATAGGACGCTGTAGCCTGGTACCCCCAGTGTGATTGCTGGGTTGTAAATCAGGTTTATTTATCCTGCTTGGATCCTCCTGTCACTGTGAGAGACAAGGCAGTGGGACACACAGAATTGTTTGTGTTGCTGGCTGCACAGCGAACCTCAGGTGCAAGATTTCCTTCCCCTACCCCCACCCTGAGCAGGGAGTTAGCCTTGATATTTTACAAAAGCAAGTTAATAATTAATGCAGCTCCCCTGCAGGAAGCACAGCGCCCTTTCTGCCGTACCCATGGAGCAAGCTGAAAATGTGATTCCTTCTCTTTTTAGCTCAAAAGCTGGAGGTTACCTGGGGTGAAAAGTGATGCTAGTCAATAATGCCTGAACCTGAGAGTTGGCCTTTAGGTTGGGTTTGTCTGAATATTTATGCAAATACTGCAGTTTTGCCTTTTCTTTGGGTAAGGTCAACCGAAGCGATCGCAAAATGGCCAAGTGTAAAAACTCTTCTCAAATCCTCCTGTTTTGTCTGTACTGGCTTTCTTTATCGATGTGAAAATGGCATTGTGGAGCCCTGCAGCAGAGGTGCTGCGCTGGGGTGGTGTCAGGTTTTAGTCACTCGATAGCAGTGTTGTCTCAGTCTGCTCTGGCTGATTTGTTACCTGCTAAACCAAAATAAATAACCCACTTCTGCTTGCTCCTCTGCTCAGGCTGCCTTTGTTTACATGGCTTTGCTTTTCTTTTTCGTTAGGTTTTTTGTTGCCAAGATACTACAGCAAGGAAGATGAGAAGGTTCTTAAGAGCCGGACACGATCCAGTGCGAGAGAGGCTTAAACGCGACCTTTTCCAGTTTAACAAGGTACGGTGCTTTCCTCAGACTTCAAGGCATATGTGTGCAAGGCAAATCTATCCTGAGCCTCTGTGCCCTGTAAACGCAAGGATAAACTACTTGAGTGTGGGTGGAAAAGTTAAATTTAGGAGAGGTGGTTTGTTCTCTTTTTTGATTCTGTCCTTTCCCCCCCCTCCCGCCCCCCGACGTGCCTGAGTAGTTTTGTTTAAGCTCACGAGCATGTTCTCGATTCTGGCTTTCCTTTTTAAGAGAAAGGACATTGTCGTGCTGTTAAGTGGCACTTGCTGAAAGAAGAGATCTTCACAGCAGCTTTTATATGCTGTGAGTGGTCTGTAGTTTGTCCTGCTATGTACTGTGACTGTTTCTGTTAGAGGTGGTCTTTGTGGAACTGCTAGGAAAGTAAATATTTTTCTAGAGATACACATAAGCCACAGCTTGTGATGCAGCTGAAACCAGAGTTCTTTGTCCTTGTTTATACTTTTGGTGTACAAGTATACCTCTGTTTTTAAATGTGAATTTTAAAGGCTGTGGAAGCACCTGGGCTGCATAGTGGCCATTAATAATGAATTTCTATTATCTTAGTCTGAATCAGTATCTAGGTTTTTTCCTTCCCTCTGTGAAGAAGGAATGGCAATGGCTGTGCTATCTATCCAACACTCTGGGCATTTTTCTTTTGAGTCCTGGCCAGGAACATAGTGCTTTCATCTCTGTAAATGCCTAGTATTAAGTCATTGCTGGGCTAATGGCTACTTACACCTTCATTGGGGAGCAGAAATATGTTTGTAGGTTTTGTATTTCCAAGGTTTAAATGGAATTTCGTTGAAAAGTATAATGGATAAATGAAATCAGCCTAGGAAATAGCGTCCTTGATTCATTAGAATTGTAGTGTAGATAGATACTTAGAGTGGAACTGTGGATATTTGAGATAAATGATTTAATGTAATTGGTACTAACCAACACCAATTCCATGCATACCTCCCTCCCTGAGGAACTCAAGAGTGCTTCAGGTCTGTTTTCTGCATGCTTCCATGAGGAAATGCTAGTGCAGATGCAGTAGAAAAATCAGTAAATGCAGCCCAGGATTGAGCTGTTTGTGTAGCTAATGCAATGTCAGCTTCAGAAAAGACATCCCAGGGATGGGTCAGAATTGCTTATAAGCATATAAAATTATATACACCTTGGAAAAACCTTTGCCACTTCAGGGATGTCCCTTCCTTGAATATGCCTTTTTCTTATGAGAATGTTTGGCTAAACTTCCCCTGCCAGAGACAGACTAATTTGGATGATGCAAAACAGGGTTGAAAGAACTAGCTTTTGCAGCAGAGGGAAACTTCCAAATATATTAGAAGCTGACATCGGGATTTGTGACTCCATTTGATTCAGTCCTGGAGGTAAATATTGCATCTTGTTTCTGGGGAGACAACTGCTTTGGACACTTCCTAGTGGTTTGCTTTGATTAGCAGCTTGGTAATTAAAGGCCTTGTAAAATGCATTTGCACCTTTAAGCCACAGTAACTTGTTCTTTTCTAATAAGAGTCAGAAGGGAATGAACATTATACCAGAATCTTTCACACTATACTTTTTTCCTTGCATACAAATCATGGATTTTTTTTCCCAAGTCTTGTGTCTCCCATTCCAGTATTTCCAGAGATAATGGGTCATTTGAAAGCCTCTACCCTTTGATCCAATAAACATCTACTCACAGCTAGGTAGACTGAGAAGGTCTGGGAAAGTCAGACCTTAATTCTGAGCTGTTGAAGGTTGTGGCTCCAAGGAGCCAAGAATCATAGTGCTTTGTGTGCCAAGGCTGTCCTTGTCTAATGTGCTATTAAAGCAAGCACATTAGTGCTGGTAAGCAGGTTTTTAAACACTTGTTATTTGAGGTCTTTGAAAGACTTCTGGTTAAGAACCTGCTTGGGAAATAGTTTGTGGGACTATAAAGTTGCTGATCAGAGAAATTGCACGGTGGATTTGCACCTCTTCAGTGTGTGATGCGGGTCATGACTAAATGGAAGGTCTGTACCTTAAAAGCACTGGGGATTCCTGCCCTCATTTTACCCAGAAGTTGAATATAAATGCATTTTGCCACACAAGTTTAGTGTTAATATTGTGGAATGTATTTGACCACTCTGACCTAGTAATGGACTTCAATTTAAAAAGTCTGCTTGATTGGTGGTGGATGATTTTTTTGTTTGTTTGTTTATTCTGTGAGGTATAAATAGGCTGTGATCTTTTCAATGTTTCTCTCTTGCATTTCTGTTCTGGATAAGAGGTGGTCCAGATGGTTTTAAAGGACTGATTGACCACTGGACTAGCTCTTCAAATTTGTTTGTTTCAAAAAACACCTTCCTAAACTCTCTTAGTCAATTAGCTTTGCATATCTGTTTCTCTGTATGAGTAAGAACTTCCCATGCTTGTGCGTACCTGTTGTGAGAATCTGTTTTTAGCTCAGTGGATAGAATGAAGGATAAGGTATGTGGACTTGGCAGTCTACATCTTGAAGTTTATCCTGCATTTGGAAGTAGTATTTGGATGCCTTTGGCTCAGTCCAAGCCCTGCAGAATGAACATGTTCAGGCTGGCATTGTCAGACTAGATGATGGGTAACACACAGGTGAACCAGCCTGTCTTACAGCTGAATGTTACCAAACTGGGAGCATTGCATTTAATTTATGGCTTCGTGTTTTTTCCCCTGTTTTCAGCCTTCCTCCCCGTCTGCTGATGGGTGTGATGGATGGATGGCTTACCTGAAATCTGAACTGGTGTCTGTGCAAAGCAGGGTCAGCACATCCAGGCTCCACTGTTCCTTCAAAAGGCGAATTAACAAAGGGACAGGGTTTGTATGGCCTGTGGTTGGGTTTGGCTCTGCTTTGTCATAAAACAACCTGAGAGCAGAAGCAGAGAGAAGTGAAGGGAGGAAGACAGAACTGAATTTCATCGGCACAGCTTTAGTGTGGGCTGGGAACAACTGTTCAGTTTGGCCACGTTTTTCCTGCAGTAAATGTGACTGACATGAAGCATCTCTGTTAGTTAGTGCTGCTGACATCAGCCTTACTTGTACAGAGTCTGACAAATCTGTGGTCTGAGGAAAATGAAAACGAAAGCTCCCACCTTTCCCAAAAGAAACAAAGGCCCTTTTGAGAAACAGGGCACATCGTGGGCACTCCAGTTTCTTCTTTCAGCTCTGCTGAAAGGCTCCATTGTAACCTCTGCTGCCTTCTGCCCCCCTCGCTCCCCCCTGCTGGGTTTACCTGCTGAGCAGGTGAAAGGATTGGCTGATGAAAGCTGCCCCAGAGAGGGAAGGAAAGGAGGCCACGGAAAGCTGACTTGGTGTGATTTAACAACTGGGTGTAAATAAGCACAAGGAAAAGATCTGGGTAATCAGGACAGTGAATGTGAATGCCTGGCTCTGGTGGTGTCAAATACAGCCCCAAAACCACCCGGAAGCCTTTATTGCCCAGCTGTGGAAGCAACTCGCTCTTATGTCATTCATTTGTCTTTGTTACCTCTTATGGGCATCTTGGTTGAGATTCAAAGCTATCAGAAACCAGTAGTACATTTGCTGTGGTCCATGAGAAGTTGTGCAGCACACTGTTGTTGTTGCTGATACTTCTCTTTTGCAAATTTGCCTGTGGAATGAGGGGGGTACTTCAAATTTCTTGTTGAATGACAACCTGGAGAAAAAATTACCCTCCTATTATTATTACTGAATGATGCACACTTGGTTATGCAGTTCATAGGTCTCATACTTGAAAATTAAAGCTTTATTGACTTGTCTAATGTGTTTACAAATTAACACATCAAACCAAAGATATAATTAGGCCAATATTAAAACTAGTGTTGACAGCTCCCTAACAGGCAGCACAGTATTGTATAAGTCATGATTTTCTGAGGCTAAAGCTTTATCTTCTGGACTGGATTAAATCTTGGAATAATCACAGTTTCTAATTGATGTGTCATTGAAAATTACACCTACTTGTGCTGATAACATTACAGTGCAGTGACTGTGAACAAGTTGAAACTAAAACAGTGGAGTTACACTGGTGTCTCCCTAACAAGTTCCTCACTTTGTTTTGGGTGAGAGTGGATTGGAGTGGTGTTTATTGCCTGGGCTACACCTGATTCATTTAAATATCTGATTTCTTGTTAAGATAATATGATACCTTGAATCTTCTTCCCAGAATTGTACACCATAGCTTCATCCTCCCACAACGTTGATAATTAGGAAGCTTTTCTGTGTTGTCTCAGTAGCTGTCATGGTACAGAGCAATTCCTCTTTGCCTGTGCTGGAAACTCCCGTTTCAATTCTGAGTCCATAGATAAATTCCTAATTTCATACAGTCTCCTAGGAAGTTTTAAATGTGTAGCTATGCAAAGTTTGGTTAGCAACAACTTCAAGGGTGACATTAAAAAGATTGACTTCTCAAAATTTGTTTTTAATCAAACCTAACACTTAAATTACCTTCTTAGAATATGAGTAAGTAAGGCTGAATATTAAGTTATCATAAAAAGAAATAAACTCAGTGGATGTGGAGCTGGTAGTATTAATCTTAGCTTACTACCTGTAAAAGGTAAAAAATGAGTAACTACTCTTTAGCCCAGTTTAATGAGTTGGCAAGCAGAAAATTGGGAAATGCTTCAGTATTTCCAATTTTATATCTGCTAAAGTGGCTCATCTTCCCCTAAGAGGATTTCAGACAGGGGTAACTGATGTTTAGAGCAAGGAGGTCTTTTCTTACAGCTTATGAATTGTGATCAAATGGCTAAAAATGGAGCAAACTGGCAGATATGGAGTCAGCTGTATCCTCCTCTGCCTGTGTCTTTGAGTAGGAACAGTAAAAGGGCATTAAAGTACTTTGCAGCAGCTGGGAGCACCTCAGGCTAATGGCCTGACCACAGAAATGAAACCAGCTTCATTTCATTCTCGTGCAGGGGATTAAGTTGGGAAATCACTATGCAGGAAATAAAGTCCAGGTGTTACTTTTAGGCTGAATAAAGCATAAAACTAAGTGATGTGGTAGCTTTGCTTCAAAGGCAAGATGGAAATGAGGATGGGAGTGAGGTGCAAGTGCTTGCTTCTGTAGACGGAGGGTTCTCTGCTTGTTATTTTCTTTTAACCATGAGGGTAATGAATTCCTATTCTGCAGCTGACCAGCTTGCCTTAGAAGAAGGTACTTTCCAGAAGCTGGGCCTGTGAGGATAACAGTGTTTTCCAGGAAGTAGCCCTACTGATCTTTGGGCACACCAACCCCTCTTTTACATGGCTCTATGTTGGTGAACTCACACACACTTGTTTTGCCTAAACCATGATAATAGCTGTACATTAGCACTTCTAAATACCTGACTGAGCTATTTTCCAAGCAGCTTGGTTGCATCCTGTAAGTATGGTAGGATATTATTCCCTGGCCAGTAAATCCACCAGCCATGCTCATTTTGGGGTGTACAACATGCTCCAAATCTTCCTCTTGGTGAACTGTACTTTAGGGAAGCCACTAAGGGCAAGCAACCTATACTGCTCCCTATGATAGTGACATCTCTCTAGTCCCAAATGGCTTTGAATTAGTGTGAAGTGGCCTAGCAGGCTCCTGTTCTCATTAAATTCCAGCATTCCTTGTGTTTGCTCTGGAAAATGGATATGGGTTACATTACTTTTCCTGACTGCCCATAGTAAATCTGTTTAGTTTCCTGGATGAGCACTGGTGGTCACTCACAGCTCTCCATTGCTTTGCACCATTTCTTGATGTCAGTCACCAAGAGAGGTCAGGAAGGCTGACCTGTGTGGAATGTGGCAGATAAAGCTGGTCTTACAGGACACAGTGTTTGTGTCAGACTTTGAAATTGTGCTGAGCAGTTGGTTTACAGAGTGGAAGTTGATGTGGAGTGATGGAGTGTGTTGTATTGACTGACTAAGCTGTGCTTATGCAGAGTTATTTATAATCTTAACATCAAGAGCTGCTTGGGCTACTGTTTTCAGGATATTTCTCTTTCACCTTGTTACACTTCTGCTTATCCTGCCTGTGGAGCCAGGGGTACTTGCAATATATTCATCCTTAGGCTGTTGTTCAGCAAATCTCACCTGTGTCTGAATGCTTTTCAAGAGAAAAAGCTGACTTCACGTGCTGTATTTCAGACTGCCATGCCATATTTACCAGCTGGCTTTTATCTCTGTACCACAGTGCTCATGAAACATGCTGATGATCATGATTTTTCTTTCTCTCTACCAGACTGTGGAACATGGATTTCCCCACCAGCCCAGTGCTCTGGGCTATAGCCCATTTCTCCGCCTTATGGCCATCGGGACACGATCAGGAGCCATCAAACTGTATCTTTTGAACAACTTGGGCTGGATTTCTCCAACCCAGTCAGAACGTGCAACTTTGAAGAAGTTTGAAAAGTTGAACTAAGTATAAATTTGCAGGCAAAGGTTACTGGAACGTTGAAAGAGTTTGCCAAGATTCAATGTGATTTTGGTCTGATCAGGGTGGGATTATCCTTCTGAGAGCTGAGCTACAGCTCAACCAGAAGCTGAGCTGATGCAGATATTAAACAAGACTCTGCTTTTGCTATGCAGAAGGTCAGACTAGATCTGGCCTAAGTTTAGCAATCCTTCATGTTGTAAATTCCAGGGTTGTTTAAATATTTGGGGCAGGGTTCCTTTTTTTTTTTCCTGAAGCAATTCTATTTCAAAGGTTAAAGCTAAACTCAGAAATGCTTTCAAGCTTCCAGAGTTTTTGACCATCCAGGAATTAAAGATCTAAACATTGAAGGTGGTAATTTTTTTATTTTTTTTTTTAAGCCAACGATGTCCAGTCTGATTTTTGTGTGTATGTGAGGCACTGAGGTGTTTCCCATGGCACAGTCCCAGCTGGGCAAGTTGTAAAACGGGCGTATCACCCAGCCCAGAAAGGAAAAGTTGGTGCTGTCTCTGCCAGCTTAATCATTCATTCCTGGTGTTGTTTGTGCTCAGAGGCTGGACTGCACATGCAGGCAGTAACCATCTGTCTCTTGGTTACAAATTAGTTAAGCAGGATTGGAGTGTCTGGGAAACCACGAAATATCCCTGAGAAAAAACAGGGTCCAGGCACCTCTTCTGCACATGCTGGAAGGAAGAAGTAAACTTCTGTGTTCTCCATAACCTGCCACAAGCATGTAAAATCAAAGTAGATTTGCACTGATTCCTTTCAGTCCAGATCACCAACAGTAAAACATGGTTTCAAACTAATCTCTTTTTCCTCTTGCTTGCTAGCAAGCTTCTTATCAATTAATTGTAGCTGTGGGTCACCTTAAATACTGTAGATCCTCAACCAACTCATCAGATACGGTGCTCCTGGGGTGGAGTTCATGGGTTTACATGAAGAAAACAACACTGTAATGCAGATTCACTTTATACCTGATCAGGTAAGTGTATTTTCAGTACCTCTGTGACTTATGTAGATCTCTCTTAAACAGGTGTTGATTTTATTCCAGGAAACTGGGCTCCTATATTCAAATGCTGCTTGTTTGGAAAAGGTTTATCCCAGTGTATTTTGTGCTCTCAGCAGTGCCTGTTGCTGTGGAGATGCTTGGTAAAACTAAAAAAGAAGCTTTAAACTAAAGAGTAGCTTTCTTGTTCATAACTGTTAGTCATTTATCTCCAGCAACATAGTGGGAATGGTAATAAGGCCAGGATAGTTCAAGCAATCTGCTGCAGAAGCAAGGACTTCCTTTTCCTTTTTTTTCTTTTTTTTTTTTTTCTTTTTGCAGCCTCCATTTTTTCAGTAGGGCTGAGTGATCTTTCCTGTGCATGACAGACAGAACAGGAGCTGCTGCTGAGCTGATTTAATTATTTTCAGGAGTTCAAAACAGCACTGCTCCTTGCCTGCTGTTAAGTTTGTTGCCTTTGTGTTTGGGGGTATTGAATCTTGCTCCTGGGGATTGCTGAACAGTTATTGCCACAAACTAAAAATAGGAAAGCAGAATTTTCCAATTGTCTGGTGACTGTCTGACCACTTTCCTTTCCCTTGACTGTCAGTCTGGTGTCTTGGCCACAGACTTTGTTGCCTGATGCCCCCAGTATAGCACAAGTGGCCTCTTTATGAGAGGGATTTAGTTCTTGAGGCGGTTTTGGGTGTCTGTTTGCTTAACTAATGGTATAAACTGAAACTCCCATGGGGAGTGTTGCACCAGGTGTGGCTGCAGCAGGTAAAATGCTTCAATTTGAACATCCAGCCAGCAGGGCTGGGCTCATAAAAGGATTCTGACACAACCCTCCAGAATGAGGTTGGACACTAAGAATGTGAGGAGTGTGGTGTAGCAGACTGTGTCAGCCCCACCCAAAGCTGGGGTGTGTTCAGCAAACCTGTGCTGAGCGAGGAGGAGGTGAGATACAGCCTGGGGCTGCACTGCTGGGCTTTACAGCCCTGGCTGATCTTCTCCAGGAGCCTAAAGCCTTGCCATCCCCCTCAGTGATAACCTGTGCCTCTGCCCTGTATACCTGGGTTTTTAGCCTTTAGGCTACTTCTTGTCTGCCTCCACCCCCCAAATCCCATTGCTGCAATGTTTATCCACTGCTGCAAAGAGCTGAGCCGGCTCCCCAGTCCTGTTTTAGCAGAGAGTTACAAACAGCAGCAACTTTACTGCTAAATTTACTGCGTTAGAGTTAATATTGTGATTCTGGAAAAAAGCATGTTGTGTGGTTTTGTAGTGCCAGCTGGTGACATTGCTGGATGACAACAGTTTGCATCTCTGGAGCCTGAAGCAGCACGGAGGAGCATCCGAGCTGCGGGAGGAGCATCGCTTCACCCTGAAGGGGCCACCAGGGTAAGCCCAAAGAGGGGTTTTGAGCCAGTTTGGGGATAAGCAAGTAAGACAATTCTACTATTTTTTTAAGATAGAGTTTGTCCTGTTCTTAACACCCTCTCACTCTGAATCCTTTGGAAGAGCATCCATGGAAACCAAACAGGAGTTGGCTAGGGCCTGGGAGACCAGCTTTTGAGAGTGTTGAACCAGTGTAAAGGGTGATATCTTTTAAAATACTGTGCATCCACTTCTGTGAGTATAGGAGCTGTTAAAGTTAGGTAAATCTAAGCACCCCTTAAGTCGGTGTTTAAAATACTCTTATAGTTTGAATTTCACTTGATTTTGCCAGTTTTAGGTGAGCTGCTTTCAGCTGCTTTAGGAACACTTAAGAGAGGGTTCTGTGAAAAGGAGTCTGGTTCTTTGTCCATGTGCTTGTCAAAGGTCTTTTGTCTTCGAGCTTGTTTTCCTCCTTCAAAAGAGCCATGCCTGGCTCAAAATCTCAGCCTATAAAACGACACCTGTGAATGTGTGATTTTTGGGGTGTCCTGCACTGGGCCAGGAGTTGGACTTGGTGATCCTGATGGGTCCCTTCCAACTCAGCACGTTCTGTGATTCCATGACTCCATGAAATGTCCGTGTCGAGTTGTTAGTCCTCTTAAATTCTGTATCTGCATCCCCAGGTCTCCACCGAGTGCCACACAGATAACAGCTGTCCTTCCCCATTCCTCACGGGAAGTCCTGTACCTTGGCACGGAGAGCGGCAACATCTTTGTGGTGGAGCTTCCGTCGTTCCGGGTGCTGGAGGACAGGACCATCACCTCGGAGGCTGTGCTGCAGCGGTGAGCGAGCAGACAGGGCTGTGCAGAGGTGGAATCCCATGAGCAGACACATCCTTTGTTCAAATGTCACCCGAGATTACGCGCTGGGGCCTCGCTGTTGTGTTAAGCATTGTCCAGGGCCGCGTGACTCCTCTGAAAGTAACTTTGGGTCCTGCTGTGTTAAGTAACAGTTTCTGTCCTGCTCAATTCCGGTACTGTCACTGTGGAGGTCCAGCATGTGGGCAGAGTGATACAGGAGGCACTTGGGGTAAATCTGCAAACTTTGTGCCCTTGTGTTTACTTAAAAAAAAAAAAAAAAAAAGTTGATGTTTAGCTGTAATTACCTGTTTATTTTTTCGACCACTGGCAGAACTTCTGATGCTGCTTTGTCCAAATGAGGATTTTGTCGCTCTGGAGATTCAAGTGCTGCTGAAAACTGTGCTCCTTCATGTCTTTGTTTCCCACTGACATTTCCATCTTACCTTTATTCTGTAAGGGAATAGGGTGGGTGATTCAGACTGTCTTTACACTTCTGGGATGCAGACCGTGGAATTCATTGTAAACCTTGGCCTTTCCCTGAAGAAAATAGTACTGGGTGCATGTCCACATGGCAGGCCTGGTGTGAGGTCTTACATTAGATTTTTCTGCTGCTTGAAGGATTTGTGGAAAGACTGCACTTACCTGTTTGAACTTTCTGTTGCCTAATTTCTCATTCTTACACCTTTTAATACAGTCATTTTATGTTGTGCCTGGAATGAGCTTTTCTTGGTTTTCTCTTCTGCAGGATACCAGAAGATAACTGTAACAGGAGATCGTGTGAATTGGTAGAAGCCCTTCGAGAACATCCTAAGAACCCTGACCAGATCCTTATTGGATACAGCAGGGGTTTGATTGTCCTCTGGGACCTGCAGAATAACAAAGTGATACACCATTTCCTGGGCAGCCAGGTATTAATTCAGTCCAGAGTCAGTTCAGCAGGGGAGGAAGGGCTCTCACCTCTCAGGGCACTCTGAAGACAAGTAGGTGCAGGGAGAGCCTGACAAAGCTGCTTTTTTAGTAAGGAAGAGTTGGTTTTGAGGGGGTAACAGCTCTCTGGAGAGCAGTCATTGTGTGCCTTTCTTTTCAGCAACTGGAAAACCTCTACTGGCAGAGGGATGGCAGTAAATTCATTAGTTGTCACTACGATGGAAGTTACACCCAGTGGCCAGTATCCAGTGACAACAGGCAGCCTGAGCCTCTGGAAAACACTGTGCCTTATGGTCAGTAAGTGAGGTTTAATTGTAACATACTTGTCTAAACTCAAACTAATTTTGAGCTTGTGTGGGATATTCAAGTCACATTCGCCCTAGTGTTTAATGGCAAAATGCAGAGCTGCCTTTTGAATGGGTCATGAGCCTGGACTGAGGGATTTCAGTCCAGCTTTTTTCTTGGATTTGAAACTCGTTTACATTGTTGAGGTCTGTCCACAACATGGAGAGCAAGTGTGTTGACAAAATTAGTGCCCCTTACGAAGAAAGGTGATGGTGATTCAGCTCATTGTTTCAGTGGGTGTCCTGTTCAGCAGGAGTTGCTTGGATCTTCTGTAATTAATAGTGAGCTGAGTGTATTTTTTTGTCGACCTGAGCAGTGATGAAATGAAGCCTCTGATTTGCTGAAACCCATCAAATGGGGATGACCTCATCTTTTCAAGCATAGAGAAGCTTCTAAAGCTCTATCACCTTTACATTAGTTTCAGGAATAGTTGTGTTTTCAACAATCCTTTCTAGTTAATCAGATTCTCCAACAGCACTTCCACTCCCTGTTAGCCATCAGAGGCTTCCCCCGAGTCTAAGCTGTGTTTTGCTGTGGTCAGTGTGTCCCAGAAGACTTTTCTGATGTGGCTTGGTCTAGGGAGGTGATGCTGGTGCCTACTAATTCAGGTGGCTGCCCTTGACATGGGTGAGGTGACCTGGGCAAAGTAGAATAAACAACTTCTTTCGTAAAGATGCCCTTCTTGAATTACAGAAAATGTCTGTTCTCATAGGTCCTTTTCCTTGCAAGGCCATCTCCAAGATTTACTGGCAGACAACAAAAAATGGGTGAGTTTGTGGTGTATCCCTTCACTCTCACGTGTTTAAAGGCATTTAGAGGGGGTAGCACACAATGCCATAGCAGCCCTTTAGAGTAACAACATAAAAACCTTTTGTCAGAGTTTGACTTGCCTCATGTCTTGGAAATTGTGCTCACTCCTCACTTCAGCACACACCACTCTAATTTTCTCTTTCTCTTAAGGCTTCCTTACATTATATTCCAAGGAGGGATGCCCCGGGCCAGCTATGGTGACCGGCACAGTATCTCTGTTATCCATGGCAGCCAGCAAACAGCCTTCGACTTCACATCACGGGTGATAGACTTCTTTATAATCTTCAGTTCAGAGCCTGCTGCAGGTATGTGAGGAAAGGGCATTACTGAGGAATTAGGGTGGCTGTGTAGGCATGTGGAAATCTGCCTGGTATAAATAGCATATGAAATGTGATAAGGAGGTCAGTTCTTTGGGGAGTTTCTGAGACTTTAAGAGAGAATCACAGAATCGTTTAGGTTGGAAAAGACCCTTCAGATTGAGTCCAGCTGTAAAAGATTTGCCATTTAAAGGTGAAGTGTAAAATACTGATATAAAGAATAAGCTATTTACAAATGCCATACATTCCTCAAAAAAAAAAAGCTATTCTATTAATGGGAGAAGATTTCTTGAGCTTATGTCTGTTTAAGCTGGACACTGGACATAACCAGGTCACGAAATGAGGATCTGAATATTGCTGTTTCAAAGAAAACACTTCAAAGAAAGCTAATAATTAAAAGCAGAATTTACTCCCACTGAGACACTGTTTCTTTTAATTACTGCCTGGATTTATGGCTGGAGCTCTGGGTAATAAAGCAGCAAAGGGTGACATAGAACCAAGGGTCATTATATAGACAACTTAATTTCGTTACTACTGGTGAACATGAATGTAAACCATTTGAAAACTGAATAGCTTTCATTCCTCGGATTGTATGGAGCTTGTCAGATTCTTGCTTCTGTTGAAGATCTCTCTTGCCCTTATTTCCACAGTAACTGTAACATTCTTCTTTTTATAAGCATCTTCCAAGTGTGCAGAGCCTACAGCTTACACTGCCATTAAATTTGTTCAGTACCTAAAATTTAATACCTTTTTAGTGTTAAAGAATGAGACCCTTTTACTTTCTGTGAAATTGTTAGAGTTGTGATTCTAGATGACAGAACAAAAGTCTTAAAGATGAAAGAAATCTGAGGTTTTTTTATGTAAGAGTTTGACTACTTAAAGTTCAGTTTCTGGATATGATTAGAAATCCTTTAGGATGAAGTAACTAAACTAACAGGCTCTATATTTATACTTCCCAAGGATTGAATTATCTCGTTAACACGAATTCTAGTGGGTTCAGACAGCAGCTGCTGCAGGAAGCTGAAGCTTTTGCACTTAGATGAGGAAGTTTTTTTACAATAAAATGAGGTTTCTGTGGTTGACAAGCTTCCTTGTGGCTGATTGCCTAAGCTTAGTGGATCTACGTGGCTTGCCTTGTTTGCCCCTAAGCAAAGTCTTCCCTGCAATGGCAATACGAAGGTATTAATTGTATACCAAAGCCACTTAATTTAATAAGCACAAAGCTTGTGCACTGCAGCATGGTCGGAGCTGGTGACTTTCCACTACCCTGAATATGCTGTGGAAACAATTTTTAGAAGACTGGCCCTTCCTGTTTTCTTTCCTTTTTTTTTTTTTTAAATTAGGTGGATGAGTGTATGGCAATCATGACAAATTCTAGTGTGCTTGCTACTTCAGCAACTTAAAATAGATTCTTGCCATACCAGCGAGCTCAGACGTGTGTCTTTGTGTCTTTGCAGGGAAAAAATTGTTGTTAAAACCAAGTACTTCTGGTTAACATTGACAGCAGCAGAGTGCAGGGCTGATCATGGGTAGTGTAGTAGAGGTGTGATATTATTTATTTTATTCAGAACTCCTGGGGGCAACTGCAAACAATGGCACTTAGGGAAGGAAAGTAAAACTGAACAGAAAACATTTTTTCATGAAGAAACCGAACTAATTAATGATGTGTTATGGCTGGGGCTGGTCAGAGCTTTACATTCACTCAGATTTCTGAGCTCTATTAATTGTTACTGGTGTGAACTGATCTGTGGTTTTGCTTTTCCCCACCAATTGCTGCTGTGCCTGTCTCAAGAACCTTACTGTCATAACGTCCTTGTATACTGAATTTTTTTCTTCACTCAAGATTTTTCATTGTAACTAGAATTAAAATTCTTGTTTGCATCAGATGTCATCAGTCAAGTTCCATTAACATGTTTCTTTTGTAATCATGCCTAATATACATAAGAATTATTAGATGATATACACACTCTTTGAAAAGAAAGTCCAGATGATGTGTCACAACATATGAGAAGCAGAGAAAATGAGAAGTAAGAGAGCTGAATTGTAAATACTTGTCAGCTCAGGCAGAGGAGCATTGTGCAGAACTCAAGGCATTAGCATGTTTAAGCAGCTTAGCCTGGATGGACTGTGGTCCTAACGCAGCACTAAATGGGTCACTGCTGGGGTGTATGCATGTCTTTCCACCCAATGCTGTTGATTAGCTGTAAGTAAAGTCTTTGGAATTCTGGCTGTTACAATAACAAACATGAACTTGTGTTATTTAACCACGTGTGTTGATAACAGATTTTTTTTATCCTACAGTGGAATCTGTCAGAGGTCACTCTGGCGGTCCCAGGAATGATGTAAAGAAACTTGAATTTGCAGTAAATCTGTTAGTGTCTTTAAATCCATTAATACTAGTGCCTTGATAGGCCCAGTTAAGCCTAAGCCCAGAAGCATTTAAGGTTTTTCCAGCAAAAATGTTTATGTGAAGCTCTGTGATAACAGTTTTCAAAGAAGCCTCACAGGAAGTTTGTTCCTGTTAACGTTGGAGGGCCAGTTTTGTCAGCCTCAGTAAATCCTGTTTCTGCAGAGTTCGATGACCCTTCTGCCATGGTGGTGCTGGCAGAAGAGGAGCTGGTGGTTATAGACTTGAAAACTGCAGGCTGGCCAGCAGTCCACCCTCCATACCTGGCTTCTCTGCACTGCTCAGCCATCACCTGCTCACACCATGTCTCCAACATCCCACTGAAGCTGTGGGAGCGGATTATCAGTGCCGGGAGCAAGCAGAACATCCACTACTCCAGTATGGTATGGCACCTTTAATGTGTTCCCAGGGGTGTTCCCGTGTGTTTTAGACCAGCAGGGCTGCCCAGAGTGTGGGTGGTCTGTGCTGCTGACGGGCTGTGGAGGGATGAGTCCCACCAGACGCTGTCCTGCCTCTTAATAGGGTCGAGAGAGGCTTTTTCCCAGAGCACCACCAATACAGTGACTCACTCTGGGGAATTAAAATGTGTTATTTTTTTAAGCTTTGACAAGCCAGAGGGAAAGTCTGAGTGTTCCCAGCTGTCAGTGGTAACAAAGTTCTCGTGTAAAAGCATGAAGCTTTCGGCACAGCTTCTTGAGGAGATGTGTGGAGTGTCTTCTAAAAAGCACAGTTGGTGTCAGAACGGGAACATCTAGTCCAAACAAAAGCTAACAGCGTGGACTGTTTCACTGCCACTTGCACTGAAGTTCATGTTCTCCTGCTGACTTTATATTCTTTTCACACTGTCACTGCCTAGGGAGTCACAGTCTTCTCTTAATGTGTTTGTAGCCGTGGCCGATTGATGGTGGCACCAACATAGCTCCAGATCCTCCGCAGAGGGACTTGCTGCTAACAGGGTATGTACTGCACTGATAACAGCCAAGGAGCCCTTTCCAGTTTCGGTTCCCCCTTTTGAACTAACTGAGGCTTTCCCATGAGATTAAAGTTTGCTCATCTTGTAGGGAGAAGGCTGCAGCTTTACAGTGCAGCTTCCAAAAGCTGTGCTGCTGCCTTTGTAAAGCCAGCTCATTCTTCTGCTTGTGACACGTTGTGATGTCCACAGATAACCCAGAAATCTGGCTGATTTGTAGTTTTGATGTGTTATCCATTCCCCTCTCAAACAATGTAGGAGTGCAAGCAGTAATCAAAACTGCTTCAAAGGGAGCAGTGTAAAAGTGGAGCTTAATCTTGAAGGTTTTGAAGCATTTTCCCCACTACTTCACACTGCTCTGAGTCTCAAAGTAGAGGTTAGCTTGGGCTCCTCTCTGCTTTGATCAGCATGAACAGATCTAGCTAAGAGGTGGAAGTAGCTATCAAGAGATTGTCTCATTGCATAAAAATGTGTCATTTTCTTTTCAAAGCATTTCTGAGAATTTCAGTGGGCTGTTCCTAAGACTTCATTCTTGATGGAGCATGTTAGAAGCTCCTACCTTGTGTTGGAAGACTGTTGCCAATTTTCACCTGGAGAACTAAGATTAAAGCTTGATTTTATGTTCCTCAATTTTAATTTTTCCCCTCTGTCCCAGTAACAGCATTTTTGTCAGGATGAATTGTTCCTTCTATATGCTAAGCTTTTTTCCTTTTCCATTTTTTTTTGCATAATCTTAAATTGTGCAATGGTGTCAGATCACCGAGAACAAACTGGATTAAAAAAACCCCAACAATGTAAAACAAAACAAAACCCACCAAAAAACCCAAGAAGCCAAAAATCTTTCTCTTTGTAGTTTGTTCCTCAGTGTGGTTTGTTTTTTTGGTTGTTTTCCCCCTCTGTTTTGCCATCCACGTGCTGTTCTCCTGTGTGACGTGTTTCTGTAACCCCCCCACAGGCATGAAGATGGCACGGTGAGATTTTGGGATGCATCTGGTGTCTGCTTACACCTCCTTTACAAGCTGAGCACAGTGAGAGTGTTTCTCACGGATGCTGATCCCAATGACAACATGAACACCCTGGGTGAGGATGAGTGGCCTCCGCTTCGCAAGGTGAGGGAGGATGTTGCTTTTAGAAGCTTTCTGGAAACCTGAGGGTTTCTGATTCTTGTCCCAGTTAAAGACCAGCCACTCTCCATTCTCTCACTTAGGTTGGTACCTTCGACCCTTACAGTGATGATCCAAGACTTGGGATCCAGAAGATCTACCTGTGTAAATACAGTGGATACTTGGCTGTAGCTGGTACAGCAGGACAGGTATTGGAATGCAAACAGTCATCATGGATCTTGCTTGTAGTGCAGGTTGTCACAGTGCAACCCGGAGAGATGTTAAAATGTAAAATGCTCATTTCTCTAGTGGTAAATTGATCTGTTTTCTGGGAATTTCATGGTGCTCTGCTCTGGTGAGACCCCACCTGGAGCACTGCATGCAGCTCTGGGGTCCCCAGCACAGGAAGGACACCGACCCTTCAGAGGAGGCCACCGAGTTGATTAGGGGGATGGAGCACCTCTGCTGTGAGGAAAGGCTGAGAGAGTTGGGTTTGTTCAGCCTGGAAAAGAGAAGGCTTTGGGATGACTCAGCTGCAGCCTTCCAGTACCTGAAAGGAGCCGACAGGAAAGATGGAGAAGGACTTTATACAAGAGCATGTGGTGACAGGACAAGGGGGAATGGCTTCAACCTGAAAAACAGTATGTTTAGATTAGATATTATATAGGAAGAAATTCTTTACTGTGAAGGTGGTGAGGCAGTGGAACAGGTTACCTGGAGAAGCTGTGGATGCCCCATTCCTGAAAGTGTTCAAGGCCAGGTCGGATGGAGCTCTGAGCAACCTGGTCTGGTTCTCTGTCCATGGAAGGGGGTTGGAATGAGATGATCTTTAAGATCCCTTCCAACCCAAACCATTCTGTGATTTCTGCTTTCTCTAACTGGTATTTGAGGCATTATCTAATGTTGCTTATCTGCCCTGAGAGATGCTGTAGTTGTGCAGCTGCAGGGAAGGCCTGCAGCTTGGAGGACTTGCCTACATATCAAAAGTTGTAGCAAAGGTTGTCCTCTTCCTTTCAGGTACTGGTGATGGAACTGAATGATGAAGATGCAGAACATGTGGTGGACCATGCTGAAGCAGATCTGCTGCAGGACCAAGAGGGCTATCGGTGGAAAGGTCACGAGAAACTGAAAACTCGAGACGGACCTGTTCGATTTGAAGCTGGTTTTCAGCCTTTTGTCCTTGTCCAGTGTCAGCCACCGGCTGTGGTCACCTCACTGGCCCTGCACTCTGAGTGGAAGCTTGTGGCCTTCGGTACCAGTCATGGCTTTGGGCTTTTTGACCATCAGCAGAAGCGACTGGTCTTTGTCAAGTAAGTGCCATCTTTCCAGGAAGCCTGTAGTAATCCTTTGTTAATGATGTCCTGGAATTACTAACAAAGTAAGCTGTGATAAGCAATTTCTAAAGAGCAGTCACTGTAGCAAGAAACCCTGCCTTGTTGGATTCCATCCTTGAGGATCTTCAAGGACATATCAGTGTGTTCCGTCATTTGCGTGTGCCCTGTTGGACTCTTGGGAGTGGTTGCCACGTAACAGAAAGTGACCACGTGCCTCCTGTCTCCCTCTTCCAGGTGTACCCTGCATCCCAGTGACCAGTTGGCCTTAGAAGGCCCACTGTCCCGGGTGAAGTCCTTGAAGAAGTCCCTCCGTCAGTCGTTCAGGCGGATCAGAAGGAGCCGCGTGTCCAGTAGGAAGCGGCGAGGAGGTAGTGGAAATGCCTCAGAGGTGAGGGGTTCACCTTTTTGGGGTCCTGTCTGTTTATGTCTTGGAGCATGCAGAGTCCTGATGAGACTGCCTACTATCAAATCAGTAGCTATTGGCATAGGGGGAGAATGGCAGTTTCTGATGCTGCTCTCTGTTAGATAAAACAGTCAGATTTTTAGAGATCAGTTCAGAAGACGAGTTCACTGGTATGACAGTGCTGTCCCTTTCTGTTGCTGCTGCTTTCTTCTCCCTGCTGTGTCTGTCCCTGACTGACAATATGTGTGTATATCTTTGAAGGTGCAAGAAGCAAATGCCAAATTTGACCAGGACACATTGCAGGAAATGGAACTGGCTCCCGTCCAGCGGAAGATCGAAGCCCGGTCGGCAGAAGACTCTTTCACTGGCTTTGTGCGAACCTTGTATTTTGCTGATACCTTCTTGAGAGACAGTGAGTACAAAAAGCATCTCTCTCTTCTTCCAAATGTTTTTTTTTTTCACTTCTTCTGCCAAGGAGTGTGTTAGGATTTACTGCCAGGAAAACTCGGCACCCCCTGTGTCCTACTTTGTGCAATGCTGAAAAACTAATATAGAACAAGAGCATATGTTGTCATGCAGAATTGTTATATAGCCATTCTGGCTGCTGGCTAATGCCAGGCAAGTGGTAGTTCGTCTTTGAATGAAGCCTTTATGTGTGGTTTTCAAATGTACTGGAATGGCATCTGACACTTTAGATTCAGTTTTGCCTTCTCTCATTGCTCTGAAGTTCACTCCTGTCCCCAGCAGAACCTTTTAATTTTGGTGGAAGTGGTGGCTGGTTGTACATCAGAGCCCAAACTGATGTGTTACACAAGTTTACTCTGCTCATGTGTGATATTAATATGTGAAAAATGGATGCAGCAATTGTGGTGGCTCATGGAAGCAGCACTCTTTCCTTTGCTCACATGCCATGTCCTTTTTCAGGGCTGCTGGTGGGCATGTATTGGGAGAAGAAGTGCTAAGAACCTGTAGTTTCCTTGGCAAGTCTGCCCTAATATAAAGATATTTAGGATGTAAACAGAGGGGGAGGATGTGTATAGCTGGGGACAGCAGGTATCCAGGGATGTCACAGGTGGTGTCCTGCTCATGGGCCTTTTTGTTGCTCCAGGCTCCCGCCACTGCCCGTCCCTGTGGGCCGGCACCAACGGAGGGACCGTCTACGCCTTCTGTTTACGTGTTCCCCCAGCAGAGAGGAGGATGGATGAGCCTGTCAGGGCAGAGCAGGGTAAGTGTCCCTTGGGAAAGCACAGCTCCAGTGGATCTGAACCATCACTCACAGGAGTTACGTACAGAAAAGCTCAATTATTGCTGTTTATCAGTGAGAGTGGAGCCAAGTGTGGCAGTGTCTGAGCTAAGCAGTGCTCACTCTAGTGAATGAACTGGAGAGGGGAGTGAGTTTCAGCACTGCTTGACATTCCTCAGCCTCATTTCCTACTCACTTCAGAAATCTAAATATGCGTCAGCTGTCACTGAAATCTACCATCAAGCCTCAGTGCACACAGCTGGACCTGTTGTCTTTATGTAACAATAGTTGCTGTTTAACACAAAACAGTCCAGTTTGAATGCCCTTTAAGTACTAAATCTTTTTAGGCAGCATTTCTGTAATCACAGTATGTAGGTCTCCAGCCCTGAGAGGAAGTGAGTGAGTTTCTAACAGTGTCTCTGACTAGACTCCTGTTTGTTTTCTCTGTTTGTTTTCCCTCCTTATCTTGCCTGTCTAGCCAAAGAGATTCAGCTGATGCACAGGGCTCCTGTTGTGGGGATACTTGTCTTGGATGGACGCAGCACTCCCCTCCCAGAACCTCTAGAAGTAGCACATGACCTTTCCAAGAGTCCTGATATGCAAGGCAGCCATCAGCTGCTGGTGGTATCTGAAGAGCAATTTAAGGTAGGTATCACCTATTTAGGAAAGGAGGTGCATGTGGCCCATGCATGAAATCTGCTGAAGCTCTGGGCAGAGAACCCTTGGGAGTGCTTATTCTTGTGTCCTCAATAACAGCCCTGGGACAGCACTTCTGTTTGGTGCAGTCCATAAATCAGGTGTCTGCTGGAAAACTGGGTACTCAGCACATGCTGAACATAGAAATTTTATGCCTGTATTACAGTCTGGTCTTTGGACAAGGCTGCTTCTGCTTTCGGGGAAGAGATTTTGCTGTGGTTTTTGCAGAAGCAGGAATCAATAGGTATTTCTCTGAAGTAGCTGAAAAGCTTCTTGTTTTGCACACTAACTAGTCAAACCCTGTTCTCTTTCTGTTATAGCTTGTAGCCAGATATGGAGGGGTTTTGAAAAAACTAGGGGAGAAGCGCAGTGTGCAGCCTGAGGGGTAAAACTAATGTCAGAACAGAAACTGGTTCTCACACTGACTGTGCCTGATTCCTTCTTGTCCCATGAGCAGGGGGGTGACTCGAGTTACACCTCTTTGTATTCACTGTGAATGAAAACGTTGTTGGGGGGGAGCAGCAGATGTCCTGGGGAGCTGCTGCTGCCTTTGTGCAGGAAGGAGGCGCCAGTGTCTTGTTTCTGTTGACAGGTATTCACCTTACCCAAGGTCAGCTCCAAACTGAAGCTCAAGCTGACAGCCCTGGAGGGCTGTAGGGTACGAAAGGTGACAGTTGCAAACTTTGGCAGCTGCAAGACCGACGATTACAGCGAGAATGACCTGGCTGTCCTGACTAACCTGGGAGACATTCAGATCATCTCGCTGCCCTTCCTCAAGTTACAGATCCGCTACCCCTGCATCCGCAAGGAGGATGTGAGTGGCATTGCATCCTGTGTCTTCACCAAATATGGCCAAGGTAAGGTGGGCTTCTCCCAAACCATCTACCTCTGTTGTGTGTTTGAGACAATGGAAAGGGGCTTAGTGTTTAATGTACACATGTGAATATTTCATAAATGTGTCTGTCTTGTGTTTCTGGCCAGTACCAGTTGCCAACAGGTACAGACATGAATAAACAGAAGCAGAAGTGAGTTTATTCCATTACTGTTAATGGATATGGTGGTTTTCAGCTCACAGGTTGGATGTGCCGCATAGGTACCCTTCCACCTGACCACCCTCCTCTTTTCTGGAGTGAAGGGAATGGCTCTCTAAGCAGCAAGCACTGGATAAATGGCTGCATTATGCCTCCTATACATGTCTGTGGCTGAACACTCACACTGCAAGACTGCAATCCAATGTCCTATGTCTGCTGAAGATGGATCACTGCTCTTCAGTTCATTTTTTGCATCTTTCTGTACTGTTTTTCCTAAGTGTCCACAGAAGTATACAGTTCTCTCTCAGCATAATCTTAAATTGCACAGTCTCTAGGCTAACCAGTCCTTGGGGTAATACCTTCCTCAGTGATCCCTCCTTGTGTAGATAGGAGGAAATGCAAACCCTTTGTGCCAAGCGTAGAGCATGCCTAGATCTGTTCTATTTTGGATCACCTTTAGATCTGTAACCGTATTCTTGGGCTTGAGAATTGCTTATACATTCCCAATCATCTGTAGGTTTCTATCTGATCTCGCCGTCGGAGTTTGAGAGGTTTTCCCTCTCTACCAAGTGGTTGGTGGAGCCCCGGTGCATCGTGGACATGCCAGAAGTGACAACCAACAATCATGTGCACAACAAGTCTGGCGTGGAGAATGCTGCAAGGAAATCCAGGTAAAATCTGGAAATGTAACCTCCTCCCTGATGGTTTTCCCACCTGGAGTGCATCTCACCTTGAATATTGTGACAGTTTTGGGCACTGCAGTATAAGAAAGATATGAAGCCATTGGAGAGTGTCCAAAGGAGGGTAGTGAAGATGGGGAAGGGGCTTGAGGGGAAGCTGTGTGAGGAGCAGCTGAGGGCAGGCACTTGATGTGCTCAGCTGGAGGAGACTGAGGGAAGACTTCACTGCAGTTACAACTTCCTTGTGAGGGGAAGAGGAGGGGCAGGCACTGAACTCTGCTCTGTGGGGACCAGGGACAGGACCCAGGGAATGGCCTTAAGTTGTGTCAGATGAGGTTTAGGTTGAATATTAGAAAGAGGTTCTTCCCCCAGAGGGTGGTTGGGCACTGATCAGGCTCCCCAGGGCAGTGGTCACAGCACCAAGGCTGCCAGAGCTTCGGGAGGGTTTGGCTGATCCTCTCAGGTGCAGGGTGTGACTCTTGGGGATGGGCCTGTGCAGGGTGAAGAGTTGGACTCTGATCCTTGTGGGTCCCTTCCAACTCAGCATATTCTGTGATTTGCTAGGACAAAGCAGGGGAGCATTGGAATTTGTATCCCTAAGCTGGAGTCACAAACCTAAAGCAAGCTCCAGCTTGCTTTGCTCGTTCCCAAATGCTGTGTCTGACACGTGGCTCTCACTTCAGGGGCTCTGTGTTACTGGTGAGGCTGAGCTGTCACTCTGTGAAGGGAAATCCAGTGTTCCTCCTTTCCCCTTGGAGCATTAGCAAGTAACAGCAGATCTGAAACTCATGGAGATCCTTACAGGAATTTTATTCTGAAAGTTTAACAATGTTCTGTGGTGCCTGCAGACTTCTACATCACCAGCATGTGGTGAAGCCCTTCCTACATTCAGCAGACTATTTAGTTGACATGCACTGGAGCTTCTTGCAGCTGCCAAGAGTGTACAGGAATTCTCTGCACCCCTGTGCCTCAGTGTCAGTGATTGTTTTCTGCTTCCTTTCCTTTTTTAGGGGACCAGGAAAGAGTCCATGTGACTACGGAGAAGATGGTAAGCAAAAAACTTAATTGTACTAAGGGTAGCATGGTGATGTGTAACCCCTGAAACATCTTTCCTATTGCTACAGCTGATATTTTTATACCTGAGACAGGGGAAAGTAAGGAGGGATGTGAGGGAAACTGGACACAGTAGTTGATAGCTCTGAAGTGATTGCATGTGGCAAAATTACCTTAAAGGATAGAACAGAATTTTTGCTGGAGGGAAGAGGCATTTGGGAGGGTAAAGTCTGAAGTTCGTCATGAGATCTTCTGTTATCCAAACTAGTATTGCTGGAAAATACAGTTCAGTGTGTGAGAGACTTCAAGGATTAGTTGTGAAGCATTCAGGAAAGTCAAAAGATACTTAAAAGGGGGGAAAGAAATCCAGTTCCATTGTGGGTTTCCAAAATTGCACTTATTTCATAAAAAGGGGGAAATATTGTTAGCTAAAAGCTTTTTTTCTTACTCTTTTTTTTTAGAAAGGAAGTCTGGGAGGCTGATGGAACATGCCTTACTCAATGATGAAAGTGAGTGAGATAAAGTCTTGCTACTGAGAGGGCAGGTGCCTTTCTGTGTGGGAAAAGAAGAAAGCTGCTGGGAACTTTATGGGTTCCGGTAGTCAGTTCCAAGGGATCTGCAATTACTGGTAGAAATGCTGGGTTTTCTTGTGTCCTGGAAATGGAGGGTTGGACAGATACCCATGCCCTCAGGCAGGGGTTGTTCCATAGAGCTGCATTCCCTGCTGAGATAAGAGCAGGATCTTTATTTGCAATAGGACTTCTGTAAAATGTCAGCTGGAACAGACAGTTCCTTTGGGGCTCTGGTACAGAGGGACTGGCAATATTTCCTCTGGCAAATGATTCCTTCAGTCCTGTGTGCCAGCTTGTCCAGTACAAACCTGGTGCAGCTGAAGAGGCAGTGATGGTACAAGGTCTGACCTCTGTGTTGTGGGAGGCAGGTTTTGGAGGCTGTTCAGTGGAGAGGTGGAATGTGGTCAGGCTGCTACCTGAAAGTAGATCCTCACTGGTTTGGCTCACTGCTTTAACCCTCTGCTTTCCAGAAGTGCTGAAGGAGATCCAGAGTACTCTGGAGGGGGGCAGAGGGTGAGTATCAACCAGATTCTGTTCCTAATGGCTGGGGCTGGCAAGGGATGGGAGTTGGAGTTGAAAACAGGGGGATGCCCAATGTGATGACAGGGATCCTTTTGCTGGAATCTGGTCACGTGTGTGTCCCCCAGGCTACCAAAGGGCAATAATGAGAGGCAGGTTCTCTTTCACATGCTGTCCCTTGACGTTTTTTTATGAATAATGCTTTGTCTCTTTCTCTCCGAAAAGCAGGAGAGATCACATTCCCACATCCCAAAGGAACAGGAGTCTGAGTATTCGCATACAGGTTTCTATTTGTGATCTAAGGGCAGGCCACACGGGCTTAGTTGGTCAAGGATGGGACTCTGGAGTTTTAATCCTGGCTTGACACTGTCACTTGGATGTGTTCAGTGCCTCTGCTCCCATTCTGTCTGTACCATAGAGCTGAGCTACCACCATGGGTGCGGGGCTTTGTCTTACCTCCCTGGAACACTGATGTTCAGGTGACAGGGGGCTACCAAGTGTACACAAAGGACTACTGTCTGCAACGGATGCAGGAGGCTTGGTGGGATTGGTAACTGCTGGTGTGTAAGGATCAGTGACTGCCTGACCTGCTCTGCTCTGCACACTTCCTCTGGACACTACCTCATCCTGGTCTTCTGTCAGCATCTGGGAGTGGATGGGATGAGACTGCACTGCAATAAGGAAATCTTTTTCTTGTGTCATTGCAGGAGCTATGCAGAAAGAAATTCGGCAAGAAGTCCGTTAGGACATGGACTAAGTAATGGAGGAGGTAGGTGAGGCTAGAGATATTTGAGGCCCAGTGAAGTAGCCAGAGGAAGCAGAAAGTAAAATGAAATTTCTGTGTAAGATTCAGCTTATTGAAATGCTTTGCAATAGTGCAGAAATCTGACCTGAATTTTCAGGATGGGAAAATTGCTGAGTGGGTGAGTGGTGTATGAGCACTGTTCAGCTCCTTATGTGCCACACAAGTAAATGTGCTGCCTCAGTGTTAAAGGAAGAGCTGAAAATCCTTTGAAGGCTCCTGCCTGACTCTTAACCACAAAGCGAGCTGGCAAGGCAGCCAGAGCTCACAGCAACAACCTGAGTGTATTAACTCATGAGCTCTCATTAGCTTTCACCTTTTGGTTTTTTGGTTTTTTTTTAATGGCTTTTGCTTTTTTTCATCCTAAAGCAGATTGACCAGAATTCATCAAGGACTTCCCGGCATTGGATTGAGTGCCATAACACTACTGATTGGGCAAACCGTCCCTGGGGAGAAGGCACCAGTGCTCCCAGTGTCACAGACTGGTGAGAGCTGCAGCTTGGCACGACTGTGCCTTGCTGCCTCTGCCTCCCCTCTAGTGCCTCTTTAGAGACCTCTCCTCGTGGAGCCCGCCTTGCATTAGGACAGAAGTGGATCGCCAGGTCTGATGCACCACAAGCCTCTGAGTACATCCAACATTCAAATGTTTGCACATTTCTCTTTTCTACTGGGCTGGGTTTTAAATTATAAATGTTTTACTGCCTCGGTGCAGGATTTTAATAAACGCACACTGTTACCTCCAACTTGGTTTAAAATTATTTTTTTTTTTGTACAATTTTTTAAAAATCTTATGGGTATTTCAGTTTTAACGGAAACATTTAGAAATCTACTTTTTAAAGAAAACGTTAAATAATATATGCTAGATTCCTGTGACTGCTGTTTGTGGTATCTGAATGAGTAATTTTGGGGTTTGTTTGTTATGGTACTGTTAACTGGCTTTATGGATTTGGGTAGAATCTATTTTTGTAGCCATTCAAATCGGAGGAGAACTAATGGAACTTGATTTTTGTTTCAACACTACGTTGCTCTTTTTTTTTTGGAAATAAAACTCTGAATTCCCTTTTGTGATCCTTGTCTGCTCTCATATCTCTTCTTCCCTTCAGCAGCTGCTTTCACACTGGCCACAGGCTCCTGGCCACATATCCCTTGGAGAAGGTGGAGCTGTCCCTCTCTGAGCTGAGAGGCACAGAGCACCCCTGGAGGTGACAAGGTGCTGGGTTGGAGAAGATGCATGTGGCGAGCAAAGTGATTGTATCACCATCCTGCAGTCCATATGGGATTGGGGATGGTGCCAGGAAAGGGCACTGGCTCAGATGATAGTCCCTGGAAGGTCATTGCTGGTTTGTCCTGAAATAACGTGGGTGATAAAACGCCGAAGGGAGACACAGTTGATCTGGCAGTGCTGCTGTGCTGTCTGCCAGTGGGTTTTGAATTGAAGCTGGTGGAACTCTGCATAGAGCAGGTAGCTACTCTTTAAAATTTTGGTTCCTTTATCCCTGACCACTTTCCTCTTTTCCAGCTAAGAAAAAGACCAGAATATTCTCAGATTTCTCTCCTGTAACTTGCTTGTAGCACCATGAGAGCCAGTACGGAAGAACTAAATCCCCCCAGACTGGGTGCTGAGCTGCCATCCCTTGGCATGCTTTGGAAACCTCTCCTTAGAAGCCCTCTTCTTTCAGGATCTGTCTTGATCTTCCTGAGCAAGGCTGAGGGATCCTTTCTTTCCTGCAGTGATAAGGTGGCACTTTACATTCTGCAGAAGAAGATGGTTGCAGAGTTGCTGTTGTTCAGCTTGTGTTTCAGTCACCCTTCCTTCTAGAAGTATTAACATCTCCTTTGAGACCTAATTTATTGCTAATGAGGTTTTGGAGAGCCCTCTCTCCTCCTCAGTTTCTATTTCCTAACTAGCTTTCATTTCCTTATTTCTATTAGCTTTGTTATTTCCTTGTCTCTATTGCTGCAGGACTGAGGCTGACAGAGAGGTGGCCTGCTGTTTCCACCTCTTGTGCCAGGCACTGATGCAGCAAATTTACAGGAAATTCTGGTTCAATCAGCAGCTTCTGAGCTGGTGTGATCCTGTGCATGTGCATCATCCTGGTGCCCCCAGCTGCTGCTTTCTGCTCCTTACAGATGGACTGATTCTAATGCCTTTTCTGAGTATTTGTTTGTTGGCAGGATGGAAGGAAGACATGTGGCAGTCCTGCTTGGAAAGGGCAAGAAGGAATTAATCACTTCTCCCTACTTTGACTGGCATAACTTGAAAAATCCAATAGGTCCACTAAAAGAGTGAGACAAGTCATAAAAATGCTATCATTTGTACACCTTAAAGGGCATTTAGATTTAAAAACAACAGCAATAAAAATGAATACAGACTTCTTGTTACTTTCCTCAAAGCACAAGCCAGACTACTAATAGGATCTAGTAGTTTAGGATGTGTGCTGATATATGGCAGATCTTTTTCTAGCAATGCTTTGGAACTGAAGGATTCACTGGAATAAGCTCCCTGACTTATTGTTGTGAGCAGAGACATTAAGAATCCTTTTAGAGCTGCTATGCCTAAGATACAGGAGAAATAGCAAAAAGGCAAAGCAGGGGAAGAGTGGAACTCATGAGTTGTGCTTTCAGTTGTATTCTGAGCTGAGCAGGAGAGGATGGAAAGCCTTGTGACAGTCAGAACTGGGGTCTATTTTTTGTGCTGTCGGAAAACCAGTAGCAAGTAAAATAGGTGATGGGATGAGATGCTCATGAAGGATGGAATCTTCAATGAATGTCTTAAGCAGCTTTTGAATGTAATGGGAAAAAAAATCCCTCTGCATTTCTCCTTTTCAGAAATTGCCTTCTGAGCCTGTGGTTACCCTTACCCTGCCTGTCAGCTGACACAAATAATAACAGCCTGCTTCTGATCAGAGGATTCAGCTGCTGCCAAACTCCTCGAGTTTTGTGCCTACCTCTACTTTTCACTTGAACTCTGTGTCTGGGAGCTGATGGAAGTTTGCTAGCTCTCTCCAACAGCTAGTGCTTAATGCTTGGAGGCACTCCCAGGGCTCGTTGGCCCTTATTAAGGTTATTGCCAGTCAGGCTTTGGCAGTGCTCCCCCCCTTCTCCTGCTTTGTGCAGTCTCACTGGGCTCTGGCACTGGGAAGAGCCCCTTGGCTGCAGGACCTGAGCTGCTGTTAACACTGACTTGAAAAAATCCTCCCTTACAGCCGTGCTGGCAGTGTGTTCTCTAACCCTCACAGACCTGTTTCTCTGCTGAGGGGAAAGTCTTGGATTCCAACTAAAGAACAAATTTTCCACATCTGAATACACATATTGGGTACCTAATATGGGATGCTGTTTTATAGTGGCCTGAGTTTTAGGTCAAATGCTTTCTGGTAACGTGAGCTGTTTTATAGGGTTGCATATTTGGTGCCAAAATTCTCTAGTCTTAGAAAAGCTTGGCCTGGAGCTCTTTTTTTTTTCCCTTTTCAATAGTAATGCAAGCTTTCCTCAGATGTTTAGCAACGGAATATTTGCTGAATTTGTCTAACACTTCCATTAGAAGAACATAATGTTGGAAGGAAAAGTACTTTTCATCTTAGTCATAAAGCCTGAGGCATGTCTGGTTAGCGAGAAAATGAATTATTTTTTTTCAGCTTAATTGGTCTGTTTCTCATAATATGGTTGTATCTATTGCAGCTCGAACAAATGCATGCCTGGACTGTAGTCCTGAATTCAGCCCCCAAAGAATGGCACTGCCTATGTGGCCTCATGAATTGGGATGTGTTTAATAAGAGCAGGACTGGGATTTGGTGCTGGGTTGGCACAGCTGAAGGATGAGACAGAAGCAAATTTGCACTGAAGTCTAAAACCCAGCAGTCCTTGCTAAACCACATTATTTGACTTTGTGATCTCTCAAGCAAAGGCCAAGGTTGTGTTGCAGCTGAAGCTGATTCCCTGAGTTAATCCAGGTGGAAAAGTTCCTCCAATAGCTGCCACAAGCCCTTGGTCACAGGAAACTCAGTACCTTCACTCACAGCCTCAAGCCCCAGGTGCTTGGATTATTTCCATGCAGCACATCAACCTCTTCCCCTGACATGATGATAATGGGGTGTTTGACAAGCTTTCCAGGTTAGGTGCAGCTTCCAAGAGGACCTGCAAATCCCTGTGTGAAAAGGCTGCTGTAGCAGTGGGATGGCTTTTGAGATCATCCTGCTGTTGGTAATTTGTCCCAACTGTTTGCTTGGGCGGAAATGGTCTCTCCTAAGCATGATTTTCTTGTAATGAAACTGTTGTGTTTCATCTTGCATCTCATGAAGAGGTGAAGATCATGACGGTAAGTGTTGACTGATCCATGGGGATGGGAGGGGCAGGTTTGCTGGGAACACAGAGATAGGAGAACTTAAAGGCTCTTTGTACTTGTGGCCTGTTTCAGTAGAGAGGAAAGTAACTAAAAATGTGCTTTGAGGCTGTTACCACTGCTCACCTCTTCCCCAGCTACAAGAACCTGATGCTCCCCAGCTCTTGTGGCACGGCTGTTGTATTTGGAGCTGTTATGTTTTAAAATGGCTTTTTGGCAAGGACTATCCATCTCTGTTTAAGATGGATAGTCCTTAACACATGCTGAGAGCAGTCAGGGAGAGTCACCCAAGGTAGGAAGGACCTGTATCTCTGTGGGCATAGCCCAGCCTGTCCCTGAATCTTCCCCTTCAAAAGATACAGATCTCTTCCTCCTGTTTGCTCCTCTGGAAAATGAGTCTGTGTACTATGTGCTTATTCCTACAGACTCTGAGTGTTGTTCATTTGTTTAAAGTCAATCTCCTGTTCCCTACTTATGCTCAGGGCAGGGACTTCAAAATATGAAGCTGGGATTCTGCTCACATTCTGCTTCCTTAAAGGGAACGTGGCTTTATCAGATTGCTGTGCTGAGCCCTTGAAGATCAGGCTGAGCTCCTAAAAAACCCAAACGTGCTACATGAGGACATCTCTGAGCTGCTGACTCACCCCAAAATCAGATGTTACAGCTCAGGTCCTGGTGGGGGTAAGAGTCGAAGGAAGCAGGTTCAAGTAAAGGCTTGGTGTTATTTCTTAGGCAGTGTGTTGAGTTGAAAGTGGTTTAAGCTATTGCTGAGGGAGCTTTATTCCAAACTGTAAGTTAGCCACAAAAATGGAATTTAGGAGAGGTGTTCTTAAGGGATATGGTTGTTCTACAGACAAGCACATCCTCCCAACTTTGTTCTGACACAGATAAGAGCAGAGGAAATACAGGCTGTGACCAAAGGAGGTATCACAGTCCTTAACCAGTTTGACCTGTGATCTTGTCAGTTCTGTGACAGTTTGCTCACAGTTCAGACCTGTTGATATTTGACTGTACTTTCATTATAGGCAGATGTTTTGAATGTAAATGAACAGTAATAAGGACTTTGAAAAAAAATCCATCTGAAGGAAATTCAGTTCTGTCAAGTTAGGTCCATGAGGCCCAGGAAATAATAAAACTGAAGCACTAGGTGGCAGTCACAATGGAATTAATTTTTAAAAAAGGCTGGTTTAATTTTTATACTTAACTTGCTGTGGACTCCACAGCAGGTGCCAATACCCAGTAAAGGCTCATGAAGCCCTTTACTAAAAGTAGTGTCAGTCCAGGCACTGTGACATCCAGGGTCTATCCTTAAAAACCCTTGTTTTGACTGGTAAGTGGGACATAAGAGTTCAAAGTGAAATAATATCATCTCATCTCTCTTAAGTGCTTTGTCCTTTCAAGCCTCTCACCTTGGCTTGGATGGAAACCACTCCTACTCCAATTCAACTCTGTTATTTGGTGATGCACAGATTCATCCCTACTGCTTTCCATACCCCTTCAACTGTTCCTTGGGGCTTTGGTTGTTAAACCATTAAAAAGTCCTGTTTGAGGGTGAGATCTTCAACGAGTAATTTTTTGTGCATGAGAAAAACAGTAATTTCTCAGTAACTCAATTCACAGACATCAATTAATGTGTCAGAGCTCCTTGTGCCTCGTTAGTTAATAACATGGGAGGCAGGTACCATTAACCTGGTAGATTTTCTTTGAGGAGGAGGAACAGCTGGTAGCTGTGATCTCTTCTTGTTTCTCGAGGCTGACCAGGCCTGATTCAGCAGGTGAACTCACTCACTGATGTGCTTGTGTGGGGTCTGCTTATGCTCAGAAAGAGAAATTCCCATTGGAATGTATCCTGCATGGAGGTGACTCAAATTCTATAAACCATTTCCTTGTCAAAGTGATACCTGTTGAAAGAGATTTATTTATGTGAGGATCTCTCCTGTGCATGGGGAGAGATGAGACCTCTCATAAAATGAATAGGGATCTATCTACAGAAGATTAAGGAAATTAAATACCTGCAGTGGAACAGAGCACAAGATACAGGCTAGTTAATATTAAATGGAAGAAAACATTCATCATCCTGTAAAATAAATGTCAAGTTTTGGAAGCAGTTCTCTGGAGAAGAGTCTTTGAGTGTCTTCAAGTGCCTGGCTGGGCAAATTACTCACAGTTTGTTCCAGATCTCTAGTAGCAAAGCATAATAACAGTGCCTGTGCTTCAAAACTGTAAAGATGATATCACAGGGCACAAAAAACATGAATGGCCCAGTATCACAGTGAAGGTTCTGTTGTTCCACTATAGGATAATCTGCTTTTGACAGAGCATCTGTCAAAGTTTCCATACCAAACTTTCTTCGAGGTACTCAGACCTCCCTGTACCCTCTTCCTCATTCCCTCACAGAGCTCAGGAGCCCCAAAAGAGTTTTGTTTGTGGTGTCACTGCCAAGACCTGTTTCTGCCTTTCTATGTCTCTTGTTCCTGCTCCCTTTCTTCTCTTAGTGCACATCTGCGCTTTTTTAGTTTATTTTTTAACTATGTTAAAGTCTTGGAAGGGAAGAGCCAGCAGGAGCAATTCCAGGCAAGCAAGCCACTCATTTAAGAGGAAGTTCATCATTAGGTCACCTGGAAGGTCAAATTGCACTGAGGTGACCACCAGAACTGGTGCAAAGGAAGAAGCTGGGGAATACAGAAGACACTGGAAGGAAGGAGTGGCCCCATAAAATCAGTTTAGCTGTAACATGAGAACTCACTCTTAGCTGCATGACTCCTTCTACCTTTATCTCTGCAAGCTTATTAGCATCTGCTGGGGATTTTCAAATACCTGGGTGTAATCACTTCAGTCTGGACAGTCTAACATTCCACTTTGAGCCTTTGATTTATACTTCAGGGACTCAGCTGCTTTCTGCAGAGCAGTCATTTCCCAGGGGAGAACAGCTCTGGGGGCTGTGGCCCACCCCCCACGCCTGGAGGGCCCTTTGCTTTCACATATAATTGGTTTGAAACTCAGTTCAAATCCAGGGGATTTCACTGGCTCAGAGGAGCTCTGTATCAAACCCATCAGCTATGCAGACAAGGGAAGGGGGAGAAGGGCAGCTCCTTTTTTGAGGCCACCCCGGCTCTTCAGTGCGCCCAGCAAAGAGAAAGTCCGATGGAAGCAGAAACATCAAATCCTCAGTTACACTTTCCCAGGGCACAACAGCAGTGAAGGTGCAGGAGGATGACACATGGGCCTGTTTCCTGGACCCTAACCATGCCAGAGCTCCTGCTGCTGGCTTTACTCTCCCAGGTATTCCTGTTGTTACCTGCTGCAGTTACCAAACCAGCAGGACTGAGGTTAGTGCAGCCTTGCCTGGCCTTGCCTCCTCACTTTGCTCTTTCTAGACACCACAGAGGTCAGTCAGGGGATTAGGAGGAAGTCTGAGCCGTGTCTTAGCACAGTGAAGAGTCTTTGGGCTCAGACTCGGACCGAGTCCATCCCTGCAGAGGGGTGTGACACCATCTGCACAGCTGGGCTGTGGTTCTGGCTGACCCCTGGGCTGGGGCTGCCTCCCAGTGTAACAGGATCATCCAGCCCCGCTGAACGGCAGACAATTGGGCAACAAAGTGCTCCTGAAATATTTAAGGAGGCTGTTTTCAAACCTATGTAACTTAATTGTTTTGGTTTCCCCTTGCAATCATGAATACTTTATTTGGCTTCCTCAGGTTATTGCCGGGGAAGAGGCCCTTGGAGACCTTCTGGCTCATCTTAAAATAGCTGGAGGAAAAGAGCAGAGGCCTCACCAGTTTGAAACAGGGAGAGGTCAGGAATGAAAGGTCAGGAATTCTCTCTCAGTAGCCTGGGGTACAGGCTCAAGGGAAAATGTTTTCTGTCAAAATGAGGCAGCATATGATATGGAAACAACAGCGGAGATATTTTATATTAATGCAATGCAACTGGGGTGGGGAGAAAATGCAAAAACAAGGAAGATATTTTTAAACCGGTCTTACAGGCTGCAGGGTCCTGACTGGAGTGTCAATGAATAGAATGAAACCAAGAGGAGACCCTATTTATACATTTATTCAAGTTTAATCGTAAAGACAGATGTTCCTAAGAATAACTTTGACCAGTCTCCTTACCTGAACCACTACCACACAAACAAGGTGGTTGTGAATTTATGCAAAATGTCTTTTTTTTTCCGATCAATCACAACCAGTTTCTGCTCTTTAATTCATGTGATTTAGTAATTTTAAAAAAATTGAGTTACCTTTTCGTATCTCTTTTCTGCAATAGCATCAGTGCTTTTATTTTATGTGGTTGACTTCAGAGGAATTTATGGTGAAAAGGTGGGTCTGATGTGTTATCATTCTCAAATAACAATAACGTTTTAAAATCATAGTGACTCAATACTAGATGAAAGGACCTGATATTTTGCATAAATGAAGGAATCTTCGGGAAACTCCACTGTCCAGTCTGCTGAAATCTGGAAGGGTTTCATCTTTCCTGGTGCTTATCTCCCTTCCCCTGACAGCATCATGCCAGGATCACTTTAAAAGGCAAACATATGTAGTGTTCAGTGTGTGCAGAGAATCCAGGTTAGAGGTGCTGAGGCTCAGGCTTGAGCTTGAGGTGGGGAGGGAGTATCTGCACAGCAGAGATTCAGCCTTTCTCATCTTACTGTAGCTCAGAGCAGACAGGAGTCTGATAAGAAAGTGAACATGATCAGTGGCTTCATCTTGGCCATCCCTGGGCAAAACCCAATCTGACATCTGAGACTTCTGACAAATCAAAGAAATCAAAGAAGCAGAGGGCTCTGGTTCTGCCTGGGCTATGCAGAGCCTTGAAGAGGCTCCAGCTGATAATGACATTTGTTAGAGCCACTTTCTCCTCAGGAGCCGTGAGGAGTTGGATTTTTCAGAGCAGTTTCTCCTCCCTGCTGTACTCACATTAAAAGCTTAGAGCTAAAAGTCCCGGGGGCTTTTTCCCAAGAGTCCTTAAGGAATTCATGATCCAAATGGCATCAGTAATTCTGGGCTTTACAGGAGAGGTCTCCTCTGTGCAGAGAGTTGTTTGTAAACAGTTAATAAAAGAACGGGATGAAAGAGTTAACTAAGAGAAGTGGACCATCCAGTGATGAAAAGCTTAGGTGCAGTGTTTAAATTCTCCAGCTCAACCCCCGGGTTTTTATCTTTGCTTCTTGGTGAAGGAGCCCTCAAGGTACAGTACATAGCAGCCACGGGCTCTTGGAAGGAGATAGACAAACAGGTCCCACCCAAACTAAAGCTGCTGAACGTCTGAAATCTTATCTTAACAGCACTCATCACATTTTATGTTTGGGTCACTTGTTCTGCTGGCTGCCCACACCTGAGTTTATCTTGCTTAATCTCCACCATCTCTGGAAAGGCTTTTTGGGAGAGGGTAACCTTAAAGAACCAGGGACATCCTGGGAGTAGTTAAATCTGCACTAACTGTGTTGTCCCTTTGCAGCCTGATGAGTGCAGGGGGAGGCTGCATGTACAGACCAGACTGTGCATTTGTGTTTGCTCTCTTACCTGGTTTCTTGAGAGCAACCTGGGCAGGGGAAACCCACCACTGACTTAGCCAGCAGCACTGCAGGGACACCATCACCTGCTGTGAGTAACCCTGACCTGTCTGCAAGCAAGGGGAGAACAGCTTTATTTGGAAACTCGAGCTGAAAGGAGATTTAGTCATTCTGCTTGATTTGGACTGAGATTTAGGCATAATGAGGGCAAAAATAGTGCCAGTTTTGCTGTCTTTTCAGTGCCGAGCTGGAAACTACTTTCCTGTTGTCAGCAGAGAGCTTGGTATTGGCAAGGAGAAGGGAGCAGGGGCTGAGCTATCCGTGCTTGGCTTCCTGGAATAAAACTCCAGGGATGCAGAAGAAAGGGGCCCATGATTTAATCCCTTTCACTGGCCTAAGCTTGTTTCAAGGTAGTATTCACTGTGCCTTGTCTGGTAGTCTCTTGCCTATATTATAGCAGATGTGTTTTGGTACTGGAATTGACCTCTCCTTGTCAGTCTGTCTTTGGGGATGCACCTCATCATACCACATCTGAGCCTGCCTCTTGCCTAGGTGAAATCCCACCTCTTCTTTTATCCCAAACTCCGCCAACCAGCTGGTGATGTTGCTGGTTGAAAAGTTCAAAGGTACCACGAGAAAGCTTGAATAATTAATGCCACTTTCCTTCCATATACCTGTAATCATCTGCTGTTGGGACGCAGCCCAGCCAGAATCCATGTCAGGCTCCACAGCTGGGAAGGCTTGCAAGGAGGCTGGAACACACTCTGGGCTGCATGGAAACAAGGCACAGGAGAAGGAATATATTACCATTACATGGATGTGACCTATAATACTGGGGATTCAACGGAATCAGGGCAGACAGTGTAGGTATGTTGCAAAAATTACTCTTTGCAGAGTGATAAAAGAAGGACTTTGAGCAATTTGTACAGGTGAATGAAAATAGAAACTTAAGAATTAAGTTCCAAGTATGTCCCTTTAAGATTAATGATTGTACTTTTCCTCTGTGTGAGTTGGGAGAAACCACTGTGTTTAGGGAAGACGGGACAATTCCCTACTGATCTTAAAATAGCAGCATGAGCTTTTTGCTCTTTTTATCTGTAGGTTCATGCTTTGTTTCTTAACAGCACTGAGGTTCTCTTTTTCTCTGATGTAAGTTATTTCTTCTGAAAAGGAAGAATGAAATCATATTGTTCTTTTTCCTGTGGTGATTTAGATGAAGTTGGTGTTAGTGAGGGGTGCTGAAAAACTGATGAGCAGGATCTTTCACCTGCTCCAGATGGTCCAGGGCAGTTAATCAGAGCAGGTCTGATGTCAAAGGAATTGTTTATATAAGCAGTGATTCATCTTCCCATTCCCAGTAATAATAGTGGTGTTACAAACCAATCTGCTCTAAAACCCTGTCTCAGAAGAATTGTGAACTCTAGTTTTTCACTTTCTAACCTAGATTCAGTCTGGGGTTCTGTCTTTACAGTGAGTCAAACCAAAGTCCTGTGTCTAAGCTCCCTACAAATTTGGGCTGTGTTCCTGACCTTCCCCATTGTCCAAGAATTGCAGCATTTTTGTTTTGTGGAAGGCTTTAGCTCTCCAGACACATGACTATCTAGCAACAGCACATAAAAGCAGACTTTTATTATTTTCTCCTGCATTTGGCACTGTAGAGAGGCTGTATCAACTTTAAGCCCCCAGGAGAACAGAATATTAACAACTATTCTGTACTGAGGATTTAGGGCCTAATTCAGCTGCCATTAATCTCAGCAACAAAAGTCTTTTTGCAGGATTTAGAGATCTAGGCCACTAATATTGGGGTATTAAGTGGGGGGGGAGGAGGAGGAGGGCTGAAATAAGGTGACCAGACACCTACGTATTTTAGAGTTCTGTTTAAAGAGAGGGATGGAAGAGGATTTGGTGTTAAGAAATGAACTCTGCACTGTGCAACGTATGTGTCTGAGATGTTTTAACTGTAGACCAGAGTAAAAAAGTAAGTTTAGAGGGAACCCTAAAGACACTGTTGAGGAACCCTCAACTGTATGTAACTGCTTTCAGGGCAGCGGCTTTTTGCTTCAGTGTCAGAGTTGCAGCTGGGGAAAAGGGAGATGCTGTGTGTTCCCCATTGCAGATTGTTCTGTCGTGCAGAAGAGTACAAAAAGGGTAGTACAGAAAAAAAACCTCCAACACTTGCAATAAGACCATGTGCCTTACATACACCCAAGGGGGCTTTTTTTTTTTTTTTTGGAGCATCAGCCTTCCTGGACTGTGTAAATCTGAAATGAAGTTTTGCTGCCCTCCTTGGAGTGACTGAGGTGAGGCAAACTTTGATTCACACAGTTGTTTCTTGCTGGTTTGCTCTCAGAGTACTGGAATGTATTTTTCAATGGCCTTTTAAAAAATTTATTTTAATGACTTTTAAGGATGCTTGGACAAGTTTCAGTCTGCAAGCAGGTCATTAGATGTCCTGGAGAATGGTTTCATTTCCTTCCAGCAGAGTAGGCTGCCTTCCTGAGGTATTAAATGCTAAAAATTCTCACTCCTTATCAGACTTTATAGCACCTGCAAAGATTTAAAGCTTTAAAGCTTGCTGGATTGCAATCTTGACTGTGTGCTCTTTCCCCATCCCCTTTAGGGTGGGGAGATACCTGTGGATGGAAGCAAGTTTCAACAAACCTTGTCCAGAACTCTTGGGCTTGTAGCCTCTGTACTATAAAAGCAAAAGTGAAGCAAAACCTGAAACAAAATAATCATTATTTCTTAAACTGCAGTGTGGCCAAATCTTTGTCAACTGTAGAAAATCATGGACAGTTGCCTGTGGCAAGACTCTTAACAAAAAAAAAGAAAATCAGGGTGATTTGTGACAAAATAAACCAGAGCTTAACCTGGAACAGTATAGTCAATTTGGCAGAGGTGAAGTTCTGCAGACATTTGGCTTTACAGAAACAAGGTAAATTAGAGCTTAGGAAGATCTGGCCTCCCTTTGTAGCTGATTTCACAGCAAAATGCACAATGTTTCCTTTCATAGGTGAATTGGGATAAGCCCTCACACAATCCTGGATGCTGGAGAAATGCCTCCTTCCCGATCCAAGACTCGGCAGAAAAGGGCTGGAAAAGAGAAAGTGTTGAATTGTGAGAAAAACATGAGCTCCCCAGGAGACTCAAAGATCCGCTGTGGGAGGCAGAGGGAAGGGAAGAGTAGAGGGCAACTGAAGGGCAAAGAGTCACTGCCTGGACAAGGTGACACCCTTGAAGAAGAGCCCTTAAAAATCCAGAGTCTGGGGAGGCTTCAGGGAAGCAAGGAAAATGACCACAAAAAGTTATTCCAGGGAAAAAGAGCCTACAAGAGGAATGATAAAAGTGAATCTGGTTTGGGAAGAAAACACAGAGAACGGGTCATGTCCAGGTTGGAGGGGAAAAAACAAAAGGCCTGCAAGCAACAGGAAAGGACATCAGGGCAGGAGAGTGAGGACAGCGGTGACAAGGAGGGTAAATCCACCACAAACAGCAAGAAACACAGTTCTAGAAAGAAGTGTGGAAAGCGTGTTGGTGTCAGGGGAAAAGTCACTGAGTCGGAGTCTATAAAGGCAATTGCAGAGCAAAGTGCTGAGGGTTCTTTTCGGAAAGAGAACCCACCAGAGAAGGCACAGAACCCCAGGGGAAAGCACAGAGGGAAACATGGCTTTAAGGAGGCTTCTGGGCAGAAGTCAAGTCCTCAATCCCAAGGCAGTACAGCACAGGGAAAAGGTGAGAGGACTGGGAAAAAGAAAGTTGAAAAATATGCCAGGATTGTTATCACTGAAAGTGAAGAAGAAAATTTCCTGGAAACCTCAGGTAACTCCTGCTCTGACTCCAGCAGTGAAGGCCATGGGACCCAAGAAACGGGTACAAAAGAGACTGTAGTGGGCAGCACTTCCAGCAGTGAAGAGAAGAGCAGCTCTTCAGAAGAGAAGAGCAGTTCGGAAGAGAAGGGCAGTTCTTCAGAACAGAGGAACAGTTCAGAAGAGAAGAGCAGTTCTTCAGAAGAGAAAGGTAGTTCAGAAGAGAGGAGCAGTTCAGACGAGGAAGATGGCAACAGTGAGAAAGAAGCCGTGCTCGAAGGTCCTCCTGTGACTGAAGGCAAAGGCTACAAGGAAGTGGTTGATGAAAGCAATGAAGCATCTATTGAACCTAAAAGGGAGGAGGAAACCACAGGTGGAAAAATTGAATCTGAGGATGAAGACACAATCCGTGCAGGATTGGAAGCAGAGGAGAAGATGAAGAAGCAAGATGACATGCCGACACAACCAAAATGTATTCTAGCTGAGAACAGTGGGGCAGATGATGAGGTAAACATTTCAGAATTCCAAGTTAAGAGTCTTAGGAACAGAGAAAATAATGAAGTAGACAAGGAAAATATACTAGAAAATGACAGAGTTCAAGATGTATGTAAAGAAGGACATATAAATTCTGACAGTGTTGGGGAGAATAGAACTGAAGAGACCACTGATGAAGGAAAGGAAAATGCAACAAAACCACTGCCAAGTGCTGTGAAAGCAAAACTCCATGTTGGACTTAGCAAAGTACATCAAGGATCTGAACAGGAGGAGATGGTGAACAGTGAAGGCAGTGTGCTGGAAGACAGCCCTTTGCTCTCCAAACAGCAGAGGACTCTGAAGGAGAAGTCTGGGAGGTGTGAGATCGCAGAACAAGGTGAAGAGGTAGCACATGGACAGAGGGACAGTTCATCAGACTGCAGCAAGCAGGAATTAGCAGCGATGATGCTCACAAAGAAAAGTTCTCAATCCCAAATCCCTCTCAGTCTGAAAAAGAAGCATAAAAATGCTGAGACCAAACTATTACCAAGCTGTGAACCGAATCCTGTCCAGATGGCTTTGGGAACCAACTCAGACCTGAAAAATGTTGAAAGCATCTGTTCAAAACCCATGACTCTAGAAACCCTCAGTAAACAAAAAGAACCTGACATAGCTCAAAGTTTTGGAGAGAAAAGATCAAATACTTCAAGCTGCTCCATGATTGTTAAAAAATCATCTGATAAGCAGCTCCTTGGAAAGAAGAAGAAAGTTGGAAAAGTTACTGGAAAAGTTAAACTGAGTTCAGGCCAGACTTCAGAGGCAAAAGAAGAGAAAGCAGAAGAAGTGCTTGCAGAGGCACCTTCCGAAACAGAACATGGGCATGATTGGAAAGGATCCAAGCACTTGCACACTCAGTCTACTTTTAGAAAAGTCACCAGCTGGCTTGGGCAAAAACCTGCCAAGAAATCAAGGCTGAAAGCTCGTCTGCTGAGAGTGGCACGTGCAATTGGGATTTCAAGATGGCTCTTGAAGAAATTTGGTAAGAGGAAGAAGAGCAGCAAACCTTTTGGATTCAGAAGTAGAATGGCAATCCGGCTTCTAAGCACTGCTGGGTGGGTTGGTCGGTCGGGCAAAGCCTTCCCTGGTGCAGCTGGACAGCTGGGGAGGGCTGAGCCGAGGGACAAGGAATCTTCTCCTCCATTATTGGAGGGCAAAAGTGGTCCTAAAATGGCAGAGGAAGTGGGACACGTTGATTTGCCTTCTAGTGATTCCCCTCTTCATGGAAGCAGTTCCTCTCCATGCTTGGATGAGGAAAAGAGCAATGCTACTGATGCCAAGTTTGCTATAGTATTCCCCAGAGTCCACAGCTTGGTTAAGGCTAAAAACTCCTTATCCAGGGGCTCTGGAAAGGGTTGTTCCCTAGAAAAGCTGAGATCTCTATCAGACAGAAAATCTGTCACACCTGTGCAACAGGGTTGCAAATTCAAATGTGACCTTCCCAGATCTTTGGTGGGTCAAAGCCAGAGAAACAGCAAACAGGGCTTCCTTCTGCATGAAGAGGATCCAATATGGACATCAGATCATTCCAGTGAGGTGGATGTCAAAGGAGGCTCGGGTGTCCTCCAGACTGCAGGGTCCGTGGCCACGCCTGGTGTTCACTGGTCTCAGCAGCAGGCTCAGGGCTGTGACCCTGCAGCGTGGCTGAACGCGGAGCTGCTGCTGCCACGCCTGACCATCGAGAACCTGAGCAAGTGGGCCATCTACAGGGACCCACAGCTGGCCAGCAGCCATGTGAGGAAGGTCTGCAAGGAGCAGTGGGAGGCAGAAGATGTCGCTGACGACGTGCTAGAGATGGAGTTCATGCAGAAACAGGTACAGGTGCTGTCTCCGGTACTGGAATGAAACTGAGCTTCTGCTGATGGTCAGTAATGTGTCTGTGCATTTCAGGTGTACAGGTGTGAAGACCTCTGTGCAGAAGTTGAGGAGATTGAAGATCTAACCAGACTGGAGTATGTGTCCTCAGTAGCATTCTGCAGCTAGTTCAGGCCACGGGGGCTTGATTGTTATCCTTCAAAGTTGGCTCAACAACAGAAAGCACGTTATAGATCTTGGGCTATCGTGGGAGGAAACAGAATTAATTTGATGCATATCATAGCTGAGTAAGGCTACTATTAACACATGCAAGTGAAGCTTATATCTGACCAGTCCTTTCTTCTATTTGTAGGGAAGTCTCTGAGAGCTCAGTCCTGCTGTGCCTGAAGAAGAGGTTCCACCGCAACCTCATTTATGTATGAGATAAACTGTGGGTGGTGGTGGTTGGTTTGGTTTTGTTTTGTTTTCTTCGGTACTTATTCATTCTGAGCAATGAGCTGTAAGAGAAAATAATTTATATTATTCCATCAAGCTTTAATAGTGCACCAAGTAGCTCAAGAGCTCGTTCATTAAAGTGATAAAAAGGATACTCACTCAGCTTTTGCTCAGAAGACAGATAACATGAAATATTGGGGGTAAAATCAGGAAGTTCAAGAGCTTCTCTGTAATTTTGCTATTCGTTGGCATCCTGTGAGGATACTTGGGTTCCATTTTGTCCTCAGCTGCTCCTAGTGGGACTCTCCTGTCTTAGCAATGCCTGTAATTTCATGTGGAGCTCAGAGAATAGACAGTGGCCAGAGAAGGTGACCACAGACCAGTGAGCGCTCACTTATCCCAAATTATTAATGACAGAGCTTTGAAAATGCCACTGAAAAACTGTGCCCTGGATAAGATGACAGTATAGTCAGAACAGACAGTATTCTTTTAAAGGGCATTTAAATCTTTGTACTAATATATGTGTTCAGTTGCATTCCTCATTCAGAAAATTCTAAGAAGCCACCAGATTTTTTTTTCCCATTTCTTATATTTGTCCTAGACTTACATTGGGCAAATTTTGGTTTCTGTGAATCCTTTCAAAGACCTCAGTATCTACTCTGAAGATGTGGCTACCCGGTACCATCAGGGGACTCTCTCAAAAAATGCCCCGTATGTTCCTCTTTCTCGAATAACTCCCTAAACCCTGTTCCATTTGTGCTCCAGAGCATATTTTATGTTCCTCCAGTTGTGTGATAGAGCAGGATGAATGTCACAGGAAGTGAACAACCCATTTGGCAAAGTTGTAGTTGCTTGGACCTGTATCTAATGTAGATCCCTGATGAGTAACCTTTTGGTGCTGTGTTTGTGAGGTAGAAATGTGAGGTCAGTTAATGGGGGTTTTCTTTCTGTCCATGCAGACACGTCTTTGCCATAGCAGAGATGGCCTACACGCTGTCCCAGTCGTCAGGGCAGGAGCAGTGTGTCATCATCAGGTAGGAAATGAGGTACTTTCCTGAAGACCTGCTAATTTCTTTATGTAAAACTTTCATCTTTGTAAGTTGATCATTCTGGCTCTTGTGTGAGGGCTCTCAGTAGAGAACCTGAATAAGGTGGATTTTTGTTTCACTCTGTGCAAAAATGGTTTATATTTGCTTTCACATCAGTTCGGAGGAGTGGAAGAGAAGGCATTTGGCATTCCACAGTGGAATCTTATCTGGGACCATTTTGTCAAGTTGTCTCAGGGCTTCAAGCACTAGGTGACAGATCTTCAGTTGTAAATCAGTACAACCCCACTGATTTGCTGTAACAGGGCTCTGATGTGTCTAGATTAGGTAACTCTGTTTTGATACCAGCTTCCTTACCTCTTGTTCCTCCAGTGGACACAGTGGATCAGGTAAAACAGAAGCTGCCAAAGCAATTGTGCAATACCTGACCCTGCTGTACCAGAGATCAGACAGCCACAGGATCAGACAGGTGAGAGATAACAGAGGTTGGCTGGATACTGTGGTGGTTGGGCAAGGAAAAGAAGCCAAAGACAGGAGAGAGAGACCAGGCTGATGTTATTTCTTTATTCCTGCTCAGCTGAGCTGGACTTTGGATGGCTTGTGGTCCAAGGTGAACCTCCCATAAAGACATGAGGAGAGCCAGTGTATTTGTAGTTCTGTATATTAATATCCTTGAGGTCTGGTGCTGTCTAGAGTGGTGTATCTGTTTGAACAGAGATATCATACCTGCCCTAGAGAGCTTATATCAGAGTCTGGGAGGTGAATCTGAACAAACACAGAGCAGAAGTAAAGTGAAAGATCATAAAGAGCTCACAAAGCAACTTGCCGCTGGCTAGAGATAATGATACCAAGATACATTTAAAAAGAGATTTTTTATCCAGACAAGAATTATATCACTGAAGTCCCATTTTTCTCAGATTTATAAACTAATAGTTACTTAAGCCCCGTTTGGTTTAAAAACCTGTGGTTGCTACTGAAGTGTCATCTCCCTCTTTTCTTCAAGCCCTGCCATGTCCTGCCCATCCTGGAGAGTTTTGGAAATGCCAGAACCATCCTCAATGACAACTCAAGCCGTTTTGGAAAGCTTCTGAACGTCCACCTGCGACAGTGAGTTGAAGAAACACTGTGGGTGTTTCCTTGCACTGCCGAGGGGTGGGGTGAGGAAAGGTCGAGCAGTGCTTGGGGCTCAGGCAATTCCCTCCCTCCCCTTCACTCCTGTTATCATCAGGGTAGGAAGAGGGTGAGTTTACACCCTTATTTTGCCCTTAGGTTTCCTCCACCAAAGAATGGATCTTACTTCTGAAGATGAGTGTTACATTAAGAACATAAGGATGGCTGAACTGGTTATACCAAGAAGCCACCTAATACAGTGTGGTGTCCCCAACATGGGCCACAAGCTCTGACTGAGACAAGAACAGGCCAAATACATACAACACTTTTCTCTAACACTCTGTGAGCTCTTGACCATTTGCAGCAGCCCAGGAGTTTTCCCGAGTCTCTTGAGGTTTTCCAGTTTCCTCTTGGACTCGTACGAACTTCATGCATCTGCAAGAGCCTTTGAGAAGTGTTCCACAGGTCTAACCAGTTCTGTGAAAAACACCTTTCTGTTTTGAACCTGCCTCCTTTCTAACCTCTGTGTTTGGTTTGTTTGCTTGGGTTGTTTTCTGGCTGTTGCCAAGCACTGAGCTGATTCTCTCATGTAACTGTCTGCCATAACTCTCAGGTCTCAGTCCTAAGGAGCAGTGGTGAATTTGGAGGCTGTGTGTTTATGTGTGAAGCTGGGCCTGCATCCATCACTTTACATTTATCTACAGTGGGTTTCATGTGCCATTTTCTTGCCCACTCACTCTGTACTCTAAGGTCTGTCTGCATTTATTGACAGTTGGCTTTTATCTTCACTGCCTTGAATCATTTCATACAAACAGGAAGCTTTGTCACATTGCTGTTCAGCTGCTCTTTTAGGCCATTTATCAAACCCTCAGTTACACTCATTGGTCAGGCACAGACACTTTGTGGAATTCTAGTGGTTGCCTCACACTGTTAACAGGATTCCCCTTTACTCCCATGTCAGGACCTTCCCTCTTATGCTGTGGTTGCTTGGTTTCCCTGAAAGTCCCACACCTTTGTCAAAATATTTTGGAAATTGATGTAGACTACACCCCTTAGATCATTCTTATCTACAGAGACAGTGATCTGCAGAAAACCTGTTCCTAGCCTCTGACAGGAGCTGTTGTTGTCTTATGCTCAGTGGTGTCGTGGTGGGGACTTCCATCTCCCAGTACCTGCTGGAGAAGTCCCGAGTGGTATTTCAGGTGAGGACCAGTGACTCCCTCTCTCCCTTATTGATATTTAATCTTAAACTTACTGTTGAGTAACAGGAATAGGAATAAGTATGAGAATTGCCTCCCATTTCAAGAGAACAAGGAATATGTCCCCTCTGTGTAGCACAGGGCGATCACTTATTTTATTTGGATAAAGTAGAAGGTCTCTCTGTCTCAAACAGCTTGAATGAAGCCATTTATTAGGGATCACTGAGAGTTAAATATTTCCTCAACTCATTTTTCTTTATCTCTGGAGTGTGGAAAAGGTCAAATATTGTAACTGTGTGAAAAGGACTGCTCTTACATAGAATGTTCCTAAGGTGTCAACAAGAAAACCTGGAAACTTTTCAAATTAAATGGTTCTGGCCTTGTCTTGGTGACTTCAGGGTTTGTGTCCTGCTCTTTGAGTATATTCTGTAGGGGTTTGGAGCTGGACATGAGTCAACTCTATGAATGTGTCCCCTGTCAGGCCCATGGTGAGAGGAACTACCACGTGTTTTATGAGCTGCTGGCTGGGCTGCCCGTGGAGCAGAAGGAGGAGATGTACTTGCAAGAGGCAGAGTCTTACTTTTACCTGAATCAGGTGAGTGAGCTGAGGATGCTCTGCAGCAGCTGATGCAGTGAAACGGCCAAGACAACACTTCTGTTTGGGTAGTGAGACACTTACTAACTTTGCTTCCCTGCTAATGTGTCCTTCAAAGGACATGCTAAAGTCTGCTCTGTTCCTTCTCACGCCTGACCGAAGAAGCAATACCTTTTCTCTTCTGTGATTCTTTTCTCACCTTTCAGGCCCCTTCTGCTCCTAAGCAAAACATTTTAAAAAGATATCATTGTGTAAACCCATGGCTCCATCGTGTGGTGAAAAAATCCTTTTCTCGTTTCCTTTCCTTGCATTTGCAGTTTATTGTGGGACTGCAAAGAACAGGGAGTATTTCTTTCTACCTTCTGCAAAAAACTTGCTTCATTGCCTGAGTCAACGGGTGCAAATTTTGAACCTCTGAAATGTACAGTTATTTAAGTTGGAAAATTGTTTGCTTATGTCAAGTCATAATCTTGGAACAAGTTTTGGTTTTGTCTGATTGCGTTTTGGGAGGTTGTTTGTTTTGTTTGCTTGTTTGTTGGGGTTTTTTTGCTTTGTTTTCTACACTCAAGCAGTTCACAGAAGTAGCAAGAGATCTTTCCTATTTCAGCCCTGTGAGTCAGCTTTCCCAGGTGGGAGCAGCAGCTCTTCACAGCAGCTGTGGTCGTGTGAGGAATCCTGGATAGTGATTGCTATCATCTTGCCTTCAGGCAAGGAATGGACAAGTACCAATAATGACTCAAGGATGGAGGGCAATTAGGGGCCCATCCCTTGATGGGTGACGTTCCTGGTTGGCAAAGGGTTGTAAACCAAACGCTTCAAGGTGATAGTTAACAGGAATGTCTCGGTCGGCTGCAGAGAAGGAGAGGAAAAAAGATCAGATTATGCACAAAGAAGTTGGCAGAGACTGACAAAATCTCTCTTGGATGTTGGTCTTGGCCCAGGGGCTGCCTGGACCTCATCCTTGTCTCACTGGAATCTGAGAGTAGCTTGAAACTTTGATCAAAGAATGCCCTTGTACACAAACGGGTTCCACAGTCCCCCCCAGCCCGACCCAGGATTTCTGTGAACTTTAGGGCTGTTGTTAGGAGTGTCCTGTAGAGATAAGCTCAAGAAGCAGAAACATGATAAGGCCATACTGTAGTGAAGCTCTGAGGCAGAGATGAGACAGGCTGTAACACAGGGTGGCTCTCTGGGTGCACAGGTCCCCATTTGCCTTGACACATTAGGTCCTGGTACAATCTGGGGTGGTGATTCTGCCATGACTTATTTGGAGTCAGTTCTGGCATCCCTTCTGCTCTCAAGCTGCGCCCCAGGAGTGGCCAAGGGGTAGCAGGGGTGCTTGTCCTGGAACCATAACAGAAACTTGGCATGTGAGGGCAAGAGAGATCTCACTCTCAAGAACTCCAGAGAGAAGAGAGACTGGTCCATCACAAATGCTGAGCTCCCACTAGTGGTGCCTTTGGTCTTTTTATTTCAGATTCCTCCAGTTCTTAAAACACTGAACTACTCTGAAGTTTGCTGCTGGTGGCTCAGCTCCAGCCTGGGGCAAAAGGGGCTGATCAGGATTATCTGTCCCTTTCCTCTCAGGGCAGAGCATGTGACATCCTGGGGAAGGAGGACAGTCAGGACTTTCTGGTCTTGGTGCAAGCTCTGGAGGGGATCTGCCTCTCTGAGGACCAGCTGAACTCCACCTGGGCTGTCCTGGCTGCCATTCTGCAGCTGGGGAACATCTGCTTTACCTCCTGCGAGGTACCTCACCCTCGACAGTTTGGGAATGGGCTATGTGTGCTGAATGTTGCTGTTATCCCACGTGATGGGACCAGGGACATTATTCCTGACTGAAGATGGCATCTTTTGAAGACTATTCTGTTCTTTTTATGTTGGGCTCTGGACTGACCTAGGCAGGGACAGAAATGGGAGGCAAGCAAAGGTCATTAGAGCTTGAGTGGCTCTTTGAGGAGCCAAAATAAACCCAGTGTCTTACCCAGATTGTTTTTTGTTGTGACCAGCTCTGTGCAGCTGAGGTGCTGTTGAGAATATTGATACCAGTGGGACTCGTATCCCATCCACAGATGAATTTGTTGTTCTCTTTTATTTAGAAAGAATCTTATGAACACGCTGCCATTGCCAGTGACACTGAGATCCAGATTGTGGCCAATTTGTTGTGTGTCTCAGCAGATTCCCTGCAAAGTGCTGTCACTCACCGTGTCACTGTGAGTACCTTCTTGGTGATTTCTTATTCATCCTGAAGCACAGGATGTCCAATGCTCTGTCAACAGAGGGACCACCACCTTAGAAGGCCCAAAATCTGGGAGGGAACAGGACTAGTAAAATGGTTAGAATGAGCTGAATCCCTCAAGGCAGCTCTGTAAAGATGCCAGAACTCACACCCAGGAAACCTCTTCACTGACATGAGGTGGCTTCAGGCTTATCAGTTTGGCCAGCTGAGTTACCCCCCGAAATGTGGCAGCAAAATTCTCGGTTTACTTTTGCCTTTGGTACCTGGGTAAATTCTCGGGCCAAATAGGAAAAAAAACCAACCCAATCAATTTATTAGTTGGGTTGTTTTCCTTGTGGATTAAAAAAAAAAAGGAAGAAGAAAAAAAGGTGTATTTGTGAGTTAATAACAGAAAATTCTGGCTCTTTATGTATCCAGGTGACATCATATGATCGGATCTTCACCCCTCTGTCTGTAGAAGGAGCCATTGATGCCAGGTGACTTCTGCTATTGCCTGGGTTGGTGAGATGCTCCCAAGAGTCTTTGCAGTAATTGGTTTTACTGCCCTCTCCCCCTCAGGGACTCCATTGCCAAGACCCTGTACTATCTGCTTTTTGAGTGGCTGCTGCTGAGGATCAACGAGTGGTTGGCTCCCTGGGAATCAGACTGTGCCGTGGGAATTGTGGACATACACGGTTTTGAGGTTACTTTGCCTGTTCTTTTGCTATGGTCTGGGCTGTGAGTGCTCACCAGCACCTCTGAGTTTTTTACTTAGGACTCCTGTTAAAATCTGTGTCTCAAGGAACGATGAAAACAATGGAATATGTAGGTGGGGCTGTGCAGCCAAGAGATCTCTTCTTCTTCATGCTCCTTCACAGCTTGTCTTGCCTCTTGCTGTTCAGCCTAGTCAATAAACCAGGCTGAGAGCTTGCAGATGAGACAGAAGATGATTTGAACTTCTAGGGTTCATTCACACTGATCAGAACCAGCTGCCTGAACCAGCAGCTCAGCTCAGCACCAGCTGAGGCTGTGCAGCATTTACAGGAAGCCACAGGTCCCTGGATGGGCTGGGTGTTGGAAAGGATTATCCTTTTTTTTTGTCTTTGCAGGATCTCGGGTTGAACAGCTTGGAGCAGCTCTGCATCAACTTTGCCAATGAGCACCTCCAGCAGTTTTTCAGTCAGACTGTCATTGCCCAGGAAGAGGTAAATGGAACTTAATGGAACCCCCACAACATGTCAAGGCAGCACATATGGAATGAGCTGAGGTGTCCTCGGCTGGAGAGGATCCTTTAGCAGTGAATAGGAAGCTGAATGGACCTGGTCCTCTTAAGCAGTATCCATGGAATTCCAGTCCAAAGAGCCTATTTAATATCTTTTACTAATTCTGTGGTAAATCAAGGTAAAATTAAGAGAATGAGAGATTGTTAGGGCATTGCTCCCTTTTGCAGGTTTTATAAGTGAGTTGTCAGGATGAAGGATCCCAGACCTCAGCCAGTACCTTTTAAAGCCTGTTTGGCTTCTTTGTAGCATTTTATGTACCACTTATGTACTGGGGATGAAAATTTATCAGATTTGTTGCCTTTTACAGTTCACTTTACCTCTCTGCTTAACGGCCTTGCTCTCTTAAATTAGGACAATCATTAGTGGCTTTAGAAGAAGTTTCATAAGACAAAACCAGATAATTCTAGGCAAGTTCCTAACAGTAGTGGAACACCAACTTCCTGATGAACAAACCAAATCCCTCTTGTTAACTTCCTCCATTTGCTCTTGTTTGCATGGCTGGATTTGGTCTTTAATATGCAGGAGGAATACAGCCAAGAGCAGTTAGCTTGGATTCCTATTTCCAAGATGTACAGCGAGTCGTGCCTCGATTTCCTCACTGCAAAACCCCACGGCATCTTGTGTATCCTGGATGACCAGACATCACTGACTCAGGTAAGAAGCTCTTGGCCTCCTGTGTAATCCCTTTCACAGGATGATTATGGTGAAGTTGTTATCCAGACTGAACAGCTACTGTGTCTGCACCAGTATTAGATGTTTTTTCCTTTGGTTTAACAGCAGCTTTTCAGTCTATTTAATATGTTGCAGCAGCAGGGAATATTTGTCATCTCCTTTACAGGCCACAGACCACACTTTCCTCCAAAAGTGTCACTACCATCATGGAAACAGCCCCTGGTATGCCAAGCCCAAGCTGCCCTTGCCAGTGTTCACTGTGAAGCACTATGCAGGCCCTGTCACCTACCAGGTGAGCTGGCAGGGGCTCGGAGCAGCTGGAGCAATAGCCCAGCTTGGAGACAAGCTGTGGGTGTCCTGATGGACCAGCTCCCAGTCCTGTAACCAAAACCCTCCCTTAGTAACTCCACATCCCTCTAGAGCATCAGTTTATCACAAATTAGGAGATTCTTATCAGGAGAAGCAACTTAGCTGCCTCTGGGCAGGAGCAAAATAGTTATTGACCTCAGTGACACAATAGCCTGCACTGCTTGCCCAGAGCCCTGGAAGTCCAGGAAAGCTATTGCTGCTGAAAAGAAGTGAGAGGTCAAAGCCTGCTGGGCAATGTGAAGGGAAGAGGAGCAATCCCTCCCAAAAGCAGAAGTCATTGTCCCCTCCACTCTTGATGGCAGCAGGAAGAGCCAGCTTCATTCTCCAGGGCTTTCCCCTTGTTCCCCCTTTCCAGCTGCGTGGCCCCAGTCAAGGTGTGTGTAAGAGGGTTGTTTGCCTGTCTGCCTGGTCTGAATGGTGCATTAAACCAGACTTTGCCTCTGCAGGTCCACAAGTTTCTTAATAAAAACCGTGACCAGCTGCGTCCAGAGGTGCTGGACATCTTCTCTCAGAGCCGCCTCAAGGTACTGCAGTGGTTCAGGAGGAAGATCTCTGTTGCAGACACCTAATGAGCCACTCATTGCTTTCACATGAGAAGCAGAAAGGTCCTGATCAGGTGTCAGGAGGACCTGGAGAAACCATGAAGAGTTCTATTTTACTGAAGGACGCTTGGGAATTGAGCTAGTTGTCTTTGCCTGTATTTGATGCATTATATATAAAATGCACAGACTGCCTGAGGGTAGTGTCAAGTAGAAGAGATCATTCTTTCCTTGTAGTTCAGGGAATTTTGTTCATTTCTTTGTTTTTGCAGGTGGTGTCTCATATTTTCCAGAAGGCTAAAGCTGCCTATAGTCAGCAAAGGAAGCTGGGGCCGAGGGGCAAAGGGCTCAAGCCTCAGGCCTCCACACTGGTGTCCAAATTCCAGCAGTCTTTGCAGGACCTCACAGCCAAGCTGAGAAGGTGAGAGATGCTGTTGCACCCAGAAATGTGTGAGGTCCTCCAGGGTCAGCACAGAGAGGAGGGTGATCAAAGGTTCTTCCTTCTGTTTTCCAGGAGCCATGCCTTCTTCATTCGGTGCATCACTCCTAATCCCAAAAAGGTAGGGCAGCACCCAGAGCTCCTCATGGAGTACTTCAGTTCCTTGAAGTGTATTCTCCAACAACTTTCCTTTCACAGCTGGGATTTGAACTTCTTTGCTTCATTTGGTAGCTCGGGACTTTTCTTCCTCTTTCTCTGTCTCCCACTCTTCCCTGTGGCCATGTGAGTTAACCCTGTGCTGGAGGAACAGAAGCCACTGTCAGTTGGACACCAAACAATGCATTGGATTTTGCATTCCATTGCTCAGAGATCATGGCAAGATCTAAACTCAGGACAGGACAATAGAAGGAGACCCTTTCTAAACTCTCTGCCTCCTACCTCCTTTATTTATTTATTTTTTTGTTTATTTCTTGCTTTTAATTTTTCTTCTGCCTTATCTTCACAGCTGTCAAATATCTTTGATGTGGAGTATGTCACTTGTCAGCTGCGACATTCTGGGATACTGGAGGCTATCCACATCAGAAAGGAGGGATACCCCATCCGTCTTCCATTCCAGAACTTCCTGGCCAGGTACAGGGTTGGGATTCCCCAGCCACTCGGCCCTGGATGAACTTGTCATCACACTGTGATTTCTCTGCGGGCTCCAGTTACAGCCCTGGCTTCTGTCACATGGACACCTCATCTCCCAGGTATGGACTCCTGGCTGGGCGAGGGCTCAGCTGCCTGGAGGAGAGAGAAGGCTGTGCAGCAGTGCTGGCTCGTGTGCTGGGGAACCCCTCGGAGCTCTATCAGATTGGAGTAACAAAGGTGATGCCCACAGAGAACCCCATCTTCATCTACAGGCCCAGCCACCAATCCACTGGCTGGCAAGGCATGGAGATCCCAAGGAGAGGATGTTTCATGCCTTCCCCTCTCGTGCTTTGCCTCTTGTCTCAAGGAGGCATTTTCAGCATTTCAGATAAACAGGAGAATCCGGCTCCACGTTGTTGTAGTAGCATGGCCAACTCCTCTGTACACCCAGCATTCCTTAATGGAGATCTGGTTTTCTCCCTTTGCTGCCTACTAACCTTCATCACTCCTTGATTCTTTGTCCTCCCCAAACGCATCCATTTCTGTCTCTGCACCTGTGCCTCCTGTTCTCCCCACTTTCCGTAGCAGGAACCCTTAAAGGCTGCAAAGAGAGAAACCAGCAGCTTTTATTACTGCCCAGCTCTTAGAGAAGCTGCTGCTTCCCTCGTGGGTCAGCAGCTGCTGCCTTTGCCCAGGTCTTTCTGAAGGAGAAGGCCAGGCAGCTGCTGGAGCGACGATGGATGCAGAGGCAGAGCTGGGCTGTTGTTACTCTGCAGAGGAAATTCCGGTGCCTCCTTCACCGCAGACGCCTCCGTGTCCTCCAGGAGAAAGTCACAGTCATTCAGGCTCACTTCCGAGGCTACCAGGCAAGGTCAGGAGTCAAAGGCCAGGCCAGGAACAGCCCTTTGGCCCTGCCCAGGACAGCCAGGTGGGGATGTGCCTGGCCAGGCCCCCCTTCATGTTGGCTCCTGGCCTGCTTTATGTGTGTGTGTGTTGCTGATGCTTCCCTCCTTAGCCAATTCTTCTCTTTTCTCATCCCTCTAGGAAGCGTTACAGGAGGCTGAAGAAGACTTTGGTGCAATTTAATACCATGATTTTAATCTCCAGACCTTTGATTCAAAGGAGGAAGCGCTGCCAGGTAACAACACTCTTCTCAGGACAAGGTGTACGAAAGGAGCTATTTCTGCACTAAGCAGAGAGAGCTGGTGACTAAACAGAGAGGCCAGGGCAGGGGTGGCTTTAGAAAGTTTGTTGGAAACAATCCAGTGAGATGTCCTTCACTCTCGGGCTGACATAAATGTAGTCAAATGAAGGACACACAGAGACTGGAGCCTTCTCTTCCTAGACAGCATTCAGAACTGGCAAAGTTAGTACAAACACAGCCTAGCTGTGTGTCTGGCTATGTGACCTTCTCTGGGCTGCCCTACACCAGACTACAGCTGATTCCATCTGAGGTCTTCAGGGCTGCTGTTCTTCTCAAGCTATGAGGAGTCACTCACCTTGCTCTTTTAGTTGCCCAGTTCAATTTCTGGTATCTTCCCAGATGGTGACTGAAATGCAAGATTTTTTCAGTCCACAATGATCCTCCCCTAACAGCTACCTCAGACTGCTCAAGTCCTTTTGGAAATCAGATGGGGAGAGAACAGGATGGCAGCTTATTGAGAAGATGGAAAGTTGTGTGCAGAAGAGAGCCATGGCTGTGTCAAATGTGTAGAATATATTTTGCAGCACAAGCTATTAAAAAGAAAATTAAAACCACCAAATCAAACCATTGACGCTTAGAGTAGCCACTAACATCCCCATCACTATCCCCATAACTACCAGCACTGCTGGCATGGCTAACAAAGGATGGGGAAGAGGGTAGAGGACAGTCATGGGAGCCTGCACAGGTGCCTTCTGCCATGCCATGCCCAGAACAGTGTGAGTTTCTATTCCATTTTCTGCCCTCCTACTTGGACAGGACCCAGGTTTCTTTCTCCCAGGTAACCACAACAGCACAGTTCTTTTGAATCCGTTTCTGTTACTTCAGTGTTTGCTTGCCGAGGTCTCTGTACATGCAGGAGCAACAACAAAGGTCTCAAAGTTCACCTGCTGCAAAGTTCCTTCTTTCCCCCCACCCCTCAGCCCTGCCCTTTGGACTTTAGCATGTCACCGTCTTTCTCAGCCCA
>NW_020897746.1:5043039-5188931 GCF_003984885.1 Neopelma chrysocephalum | reverse complement strand
TGGTGTCTCAGCAAAGCTCAGGGCTTTGCCTGTGTGGGGTCCCAGGAAGGCTCTGTAGCTGTTCTGTCATTTTATCTGCTGGAGCAGGACACCACCTCCTTTTCACCCACAGCGTTTGCCCTCAGAAGTAGCTGAAAGTGACTTCATACACATCTCTTCCCACCCCCCATCCCCTTTTCCTCTCCTAACAGCAGGAGTTAGAGGAAAGGAAACGAAGACAGAGATCCCTGACCAGTGGTGACACAGAGAACAGTCCCAGCCAAGGAATGGTAAGTTGTCAAAGGATCTGGGAGACTCTGAGATAACAAGCCAGGTTATCCAGGTGTTCTGCCTGCCTTGTGCCTCCTCAGCCCAGGTCTGCTGCATGTCTGGAGGGTGTACACATGTGTGCTGGAAAGCTTGCAGCAAGAATGCAGGTTAGACTGGTATAAAGAGCCTTCTAACCCATAAATATCTCATTAGTTCAGTGTTTCCCAGACCCTGGGCACCGCCAGGCATCATAAAGTGGTCCTGAGGCAGAGCACTGTCTTTGTTCAGAGCACTGGACCTGTTCTTTGGAGCTGGGAGGAAGATTATTTTTGAAGATCGTGTTCTATTGTGAAGGGTGGGAATGAGACCATTTTGCATAAATATATTTACAGAAGATGTTGTAGAGGAAGGGATGTATTAAAGGCTTCATAAGAAGATTAGCCTGTATTTACACTGCTAACTAATGTCATTATTTGCATGTTTAGACCAGGCACACATTTGCTGTGAGGTGTGTAATGAGACAATCTGAACTGACATAATCCACAACTTTGGACAGATTTGTCAGTAACAACAGGAATACTTAGCACTGGGTGCTCTTGTAATATCACCTGCTTCCTCAGGTGTGGATCCAGGGCTGTGGAATTTCACAGTCCACTTCCTGAATACACCATTGAAAAACAAGACTTAAAGTCAAGTGTCTTCTTGTGAGCAAAATCAAACTGATCAAAAAAGCTGTGAATGTGTCTTTAAGCATCACTGAGAAATTATGTGGAGAGAGATGTCAGAACAGTGTGATGGTGGCAAGAGACTTTACTATGCAGATCTTCAAAAAAAACCCACAAAAACCTCCAAAGCTCATGTTTTGTGTCTTTGGCGTGGTTTCATTGTGCCTTAATCTGAGTAGTTCTGCCTGAAATGCCCTGAAGTGACATGATATGCAGACAGTGATGCTGATACACTGTGCTGCGTTGGCTCATTTATTCCTACCAATGCAACCATCATGCAAGGTGCAAACCGGTGAAAAACCAAGGCTTATTTGTCAGATTCTCATCTGAATTACCCAGGTATAGGTCTGAGTTTCCTTTGGAAACTCCAAAATAGTGTTATGCATAAAAAAAATCAGAATCAGGTCTCTATTTATTTATGCTGTACCACTTTCGGATATTGAAAAATAGAACTAAAAATACCAGAAAAAGGCACAGGAAGAAATGGCCCTTACACTTCAGCTGCAGCCTCTTCTGTGCAAGATGCCAGATTTGTTAGTAATGAGACATGAGTCAGAGAAAGTCAACTTTACTGTCATTCCCCTTGTGGCAGTTGATTTTTTTTATTTAGGAGTTGCTCTTTCCCTCCTTTGACAGCCCACAACACACCTGTGTTACTGTGATACTTCCCTAGTTGTGAATGTTGCAGAAATTGCTGGCTTGGCTCAGATGCTCAGCCAGGGCAGCTTCACCCAGTCCCAGCAGCACAGTTCAGGGTTTCTCTGTGGTTCCTTTGCTGGCAGCCCAGTGACTGACTTGCCTCTCTCTTGCAGGACGTGGGGCTGCTGGAGATCCCCGCAGAGCTTGCAGCCCTCGTGCAGTTTGTTGAAGGTGAGAAATCCCCCCTCCTTTCCTCCCTTCCCTGAACTGTTTCACTTCACTGTGTGTTTCCTTGTTTATGGCAGTGTCAGTGTGTGTTTGTTCTACCTGCTGCCTGTCACCCAGGTTGGATTTGATTTATGATCATTGCAGTGTAAATATGATAAAGGCAAATGGCGCCGTGAATATTGTTTCCCAACATGACAGAGTGGGAAAGTAACTTGGGCCAGGAGGCAGAACACCAGATTAAAAATCAGTATATTTGTTAATTTTTCAGCTCTTCTTATGAGCTGGGCTGATAGAACTGATGACATGATGGTGCAGAACTCTGATCAAAGTTACGTGACAGCAAACTGCTCAATGAACTCGGGTCTCTGGCAGAGCTGAATATCTGGAGTGGGAGAACTTAAACCCACCTTTTATCTACTCAAAAATATTTAGGGAAGGTGAAGAAGACAAAACCACAATTTTGGCAATTTCAAATAAGTATTTTGAGGCTTAATTAAAATTATTTCCTCAAAAGTAGGTAATTCTTTTAAAATAGAAGGAAGGGGAAACAGCGTAACAACTTAGTGATGCAACAACGTGACAAGTTGGGATGTAACAATGCATCAACCTAAAGATGTGGCAATGTAACAAGTTGAGTACATGGTAATTTTTAACTTAAGGATGATATAAAGTATCAACTCAATGATCTCCCTTTTGCTTGGTTTGGAAAGTTTTTTGTTCTGTTTTCAAATCACCAAAATACTTCTTGCAGAAAAAATTTCCCAAATTGTTCACGTGACATTGAGCATTAGGTTATTTGCAGTTGTGTTTCCTCTGTAGCTCTTTGTGCAATGTGAATATTTAAGTTGCAAATAGGTTGAGGCAGGATTTGCCTCTTTGTGTCGGTGTAGTGTCAAACAAAATGCCAGGGGTGCCTCTGGCCCTCTGTGAGGTACAGGAAGGGATACAATCAGGCAGAAGAGTTGTGAGCTGGAGCAGACTGTGCTGGATTCCCAAATAACTCACACTTCATGGCACAGCCCTCTAGGGACTATCAGCTGGTCTAGTGAGCAATGTAACCCAGAGGAGCTCAGGGAACACTGAAACTGCTGGAAATGAAAGCTGCTGGGATGTAAACAGGGAGGATGAGGCGAGCATCCAGGGACACGTTTGTTTGGAAACAGAGGAATGCACAGGAATTGTGCTGCACTGAGAAATCCCTTCACTTAGGAAGATGTTTGCTCCTCTCTTACCCATGATAACTCCCTCGTCTTGAAGACCTCTCATTTACTTGTTGACTGAACAGTTAACAGCAGGATCTCAGCATGAGCTCAGTGTTTCCTGCCTTGTAAATGCTGCAGAACAGAATTGAATCTCCATGTGCTCCCTGCCCTCTCGGTGTTCCCCGGAGAAAAAGGTCTGAAAGATCAGAGCTGTAAAATCTCTCTCCTGAAGTGAGGCCTTGTGGTCTCAAAGGTGTGAGGCTGTCCCTGCTTGGAGGTCTAAGGCAGCAGGGGTGGGCTGTGTGTCCCTGGAGCCAGGGGCTGGCACAGAGGCAGGGTGAGATGCCACGTGTGGCTGGGTGTGTTCTGTCTCCCACCTGCCACAACACCAGAGCTCCTTCTCTTGCAGGTCGACACCAAGCACAGACCAACCAGATAACAGAGGCATTGCCTCCAGAAATCAAGGTCAAAGATGACCTTTCCCTCCCACCCACCATCAACAGCTATCCCTTCTCCTCCTTCGTTAAGTCACACTTCCAGGTGGGAACTCCTTTTCTATCTCGTCATTGCTTCCCCACTGGGCAGACACACTAGTTCTAGCAGCACCAGGAGCAAACTCTGTTTCCATCCTGTTGTTTCTTTGTAGAAGCCAGAATTCCCTGCCCTTGGTCAGCCTCTGCATCACCCCTTAACCCAGCTGGGCACCGAACACCACGAGAGTGCACTTGAGATCAACAAACTGGTAAGAGATGTCGTTCTTGACCTTGTTGAAGAACAGGCAGGTACTGACAATATTGTGGTGCCTTTATACAACAAGTTGCCAGTGGTGGATACTCTTCTTATGTTACAAGGCTGGAAAAACAGAATAAATTTCTCCTCCTAGGCCCTGCAGCAGCCTGGCAGAGATCACATGCAGCCCCTTAGGGTTGCTGTGTTCTTGGTGAGGCACAGACCAACCACAGACCCCTGGGATCAGAGTGAATTGCCTGGTGATGTAGCCTCAGAATTCAGCAGGGCATACAGGAATCAGACTGCTAAGCCTTAGTTTCCTGCTATTCCAGATTCAGTAGCAATGACAGTGTAAGGGAGGTCTGTCTCCTCAATTGCTTACTCATCTGTCAGTCATAAAAAATTTGATTTAACCCATATCTTTTCCTTGATGTGGTTTATAGTAAATATATCAATTGCATCTCAGGCTCACGGTTGTGTCACTCAACAGGGGACAGTGAAGTGTCCTATAAAGGCTGGAAAAAAATGACTTTGTCATCAGGAAAACTGGAACCACACCCCAACTGTAGTGTTTGCGTGAAGGGGATTGTGTTATTGCAACTCTGTGGACGTGAAACAGATCTTTCTTCATATTTTTCTTAACAGTTGAAATATTTGAAAATAGAATGAAACTCCAGATAATTTCTAAGTAAATCTGGTAATCCTTTTGAGGATTACATAGAATTAAAATAAGCCCATTAAGAAAGTTAATACCTAAACCCAGCCTCTTGTTTTGTCCTCATGATCCCAATTATAGAGGAGCATAAGCTTCAATAAAATCTTGTGAATAGGATTGTGTTTAAGCAGAATACTATTATATTCCTGGAGATCAAAGGCAATTTTTCTCCATTGCTAATGAAGTCGGGATTTACTACAAAGATTTCCATGAGAACTAAACAACCACTCTCCCCTGTTTTTCTCATTGAATCTCTGACACACTTAGTACCACTAACTGTTTCTAGAAGTGTTGTCATTCTTAAATGTTCTTTCCAAAATATTTTAGAAATATTTTAATTAATGATATATTGAAGTGAAGAGGATGAAAGAAATTATTCTGCACCTAAGGGTGAGAAATAGAAAATACAAAAGCATTGAAGATATTAATTTGCATTGAAGATATTGATATGCATAGCCAAGAAGCTGAATCATTGCTTCAATGAGTTTGTTGAGACACCACCTCTCATACTACTTGGTATAATATTAACTATACCAAAGTCTTTTCAGCAGTCAGTGGGCTCAGTAACAAATGTCCTGTGGTAATTCAGGTGTGTATCTGAGCCCTGCCCAAAGAAGGGGAAGTATTTTGCCCAAGACCAAATTCTGAGTCATAAGTAAGAAGAGACTTGAAGTCACCCTGACTAAAAGTCAGGGTTCAGTCTCTACAAACGTTGCCTCCCAAATTCCCCAGAACTTGGGTGGTGCACGAAAACATGAGAACAGACCCTGATCTGAGTTTTGCCTACTCTTAGGCTCACCAGCACTGTGATGTCCACAACCCAGATTGTCACCTTACAACACAGTTTGGGACAGAGGATTAGATTACAGCCTGAGCTCTCTCTTTTTTCCCCCTGGATGCCTCTAGATTTTGCGGTTCATTGGTGACAAGAGCCTCCATGGCTGGCAGGAGGTGCTCCTGGGCAACTACATTGCTGGCAGAGGTTTGAGTACCACGGCTCTGCGTGACGAAATCTTCAGCCAGGTGGTTGCCCAGGCATGGAAGAACCCAGACGTGGAGCACAGCCAGCGAGCCTGGGTCCTGATGGCAACTGTGCTGAGCTGCTTTGTGCCTTCACCAGCACTGGAGAAGCCCTTGCTGAAGTAAGGGGGAGAAAAGAGCAATCCACGCCTGCACTGTGGTTAAAGGGATGAGCAGAGTGCTAAATGCAGTTGCCTTTCCCTAGATTTGTGTCAGACCATGGCATGGAGGGCTACAACGCTGTCTGCCAGCGCAAGATCCTGACAGCAGCACATCACACAGAGACAGGCTCTGCGTCCTCTCGGGCCTACCCTCCCACTCGGCTGGAGTGGACAGCAAACCAGAGGAGAGGGAAGATTGTGCTGGATGTTCATACCTTTAATGGTAACTCGTGCTTCTGCCCTCCTGCTGTCTTCCAGTCAGTCCCTAAGGACGTTTCCACTGCAGAAATCAGCATTTGGAAAATACTTCCCTCAACTTAGTAAAGAGGGATCAGAAGGCTGATTGCTACTGGCTGGTGCAACCATGGGGAATACAAGCATCTGAATCTAGACCCAAAGCTTGTGAAGTCTGGGCCTGCTGGGACCTTCTACTGAGGCTGAGGGATGAGATTCTCCTGGGTTTGGGCCCATCTCACAGAGGGCTGTTCTGGTTGTGCATCTCTGTGGGTTTGGTTTTCCTGTTCCCCCTTACAGCACAGCCCAGCAGCAGCAATTTATTGCAGGGACTTTCTGCCTTTCTCCCTTCTCAAATATTGCCTTATGCAGCCTTTGCTTGGGAGTGTGTGAGGCTTTCCAGCTGGGCTCTGCCCCCGTGGAGTGCAGGGGTTGCTTTGGGTCCTGTCAGGGAGGCTGTGGGGACTGACTCTCTTCTCTGTGCCAGAGGAGGTGTTCTCAGCTGAGGTGGAGTCCTGGATGACTGGGGAGCAGTTTGCAGCCTGGATCCTAAATGCAAGGTACTGCCAGAGGATGGGAGGAGGTCTGGGGGTGTGAAAGAGGCTGTCACCAATTTTAAGGTTCACACTGGTTGGGGCTGCAGGCTGGCATTTATGTGGAATAGTCACTCCTTACCCACTCCACCTTGTGCTCTCTCCTTCACCCTCCATCTGTGTGCATACACTGTGGGCTTCTTTAGGAACAGAGGAATCACTGTTGTGATCTCTTAGAGCAGCTTCTTTAAAAAATAAAAAAAACCAAACCAACCAACCAAAAGAGAACAAATCTTGAATTATTCTAGCACTTAGTAGTTGATTCACACCGTAAATCTAAAGGACTCAAGGCAGGATAGACAAAGCAAGAAGAAACTGAATGCAATCTTTTCCTTCTTCTTCCTTTCCCGTGCCTACCTGGACATCTTTCCTTTCCTTCCTTTCCCTGTTACCAGGGGCTGTGATAAGAAGACTCGAGGGTGGTCTGTCTCCATGTTAACTGGCAACACATGGCAGGACCTGCTGGGCTGTGACTTTGTGCTGGACCTCATTGGAGAGATGGAGGAGACCAGCAACTTCAGCAGCGCTTCCCAGTCCCCAGCTGAGTTCCCCATCGCTCCAGAAAGGGACAGGAGCACCTACCAGTTCTCTGACCTGGATTCGTAAGTCACCTCTTCCTCCTGCCCCACCACTTGTGGCCCTGTCACCCAGTGGTTCATCTTTCTGGTCCCCATGTCATTTTCCTCTTCAACAGGATCCCTCCTGCTCCAGGCATTCAGGCCCCTTCCTTCCCACCCCCTAGCCTGCCTCCAGAATTCATGGATCTCCATCCAGGTAACCTTCAGCCCAGGACTGTGGATGACTCTGGGAAGGGCCAGATGGGCCCCAGCAAGGGCATCAAAGCAGAGGGGGAGTCAGATGATTCTTGTTGATGTAGAGCAGGGAAGGGCCACCCTCCAAAACGTGACTGTCTAACAGGGACTGGAGGCAGGGGAATGTTCCTTTACCTGCCTTGTTCACCAGACTTCTCTCTGCTCCTAGATGCAAGGATTAGGGATGACCTGAGGACCCCCGTAGGCCTGGACCACTATGTGGATGATCTCTTCAGCCCTGTGCTGCATCAGGGCTCCAGACTATCAGTAAGTCCCCTGATGTCCATTCCTACTTTCCCTCTGCAGCTCTCCTGTACCTGTGACTCCCTCAAGCATTTCTCTGCCTATTCACTGCCTCTGCTCAGCTCAGACTTGCCTCTGGATGTCTCTCCCTCTCTGAGCTCAGGTAACTCTGGGTTTTTTTTGATGCAGGATTTGGAGAACAGGGACAGTCTCACTGGACGCATGAAAGGAGGTGGGAAGATTGGACCCACAGGGAGAGGAATCCTTCCTTCTACAGGTCTGTAAGGGGATGGGGACCGCTGGAAACACCTGTGGGGCTACAGAAGCTTCAGTGAGGACAAGTCAGGGAGCCCCTTAAATGCTAATTATTGCATGGACCCAGCTGGTTCATGAAGAGCACTGGTCTGTGGTACAGGTCATCAGAAGTTGTACTCCTCACTTGCAGGTGCTGGGAGCCAGATGCTTTGGGGAAGGTGTTAGGCAAGGGAACCACCTTTGTTCTGCTTTTAATTTCTCTCATGAGTTGGTCTGAGGGTCAAGGCAGCAGGTAGGTTGTTTCTGACCCAGGCCACCTCTTCCCCAGGCAAATGCTTGTGAGTCATGGGTTCACCTTCTATTCACCTTGTGCTTTCACAAAATAGTTGGTGCCTTTATCAGGGGAGGGTTTTAATCTTTCTTATTGCTTCCTTACAGAATTTCCCATCGTCTGTAGCTATTCCTTGGGTTAGTAAGTCTGAACCCTGCAGAGGTTCTGATTTGTGTGTTTGGTTTCTTTACCTTTCCTCATTTCTGTGGAGCTAAGACTCAGGCATTTTCAGCAGGGTGGAGTCAAACACCAGTATATTAATGGCACTGAGAAATCTGCATGGGTAGGAACACACCCAGCAGTTTCAGACAAGTGGGGAACATCCAGTTCAGTCATTACTGAAACTGGGACTGGTTTTGGCTATTGAAGAGGCTCTGGGGCATGACAAGGACTATTACAGATCACTGGCCTGAGTCAGTTTGCCGTTTGTGTGGCTACTTAGATGGGTGAGGGATGTGATGATCTTCCCATGGCATCCCAGGGCCATTCTCACTGGTGAGGATATGATTCAGCAGACCTGTGCTGTGTGCTGACTCCCTCCTGGCTGCCCCTTGCTCTGCTGCCTTTTCCCTCAGTGGGATTTGTTTTGTGGCCCCATATGGGACTTGCCTGCTGAGAGAAGAGGAATTCCTTTCTGCCCACAGCTCCTTCACACAAAGTCATCCAGGCCAGGGCTTGTTGTTCACCCACCCTTGCTACCTGCTGCAAAGAGACCAATATGGATGTGACAGTCCCAGTCCCAGAGATCTTTGCTCATCCCTCAAGAAAAACCCTCCTCTGTGATTGTACACAGGCAGGAGTTATTCATACGTTTCATCAGGAAGGATGGTGGTGTCCTAAACTGCAGAAGCAGGATCTGGATACTGCTGTTTAAAGTCTGTCAGGCCACACATCGTTCTTAGGTTTTCTTTCCCCACCTAAGTTTTGGTGTGTCCTGCTGTGGTTGGTGCATGTGGAGAGCCCCAGAGGCGACTGTGTTCTGTGGGATTGCTCAGGGCCTGATTCCCCAAAAGCTCTGTGCACATGATCTTTTGTCTCCAGGCTTCCCTGGAATGGCTCAAGCACCAGTTTACCAGCCCATGCCTTCCATGATGGGGGTGCCAGCAGCCATGCCCATGATGCCAGGGGCTGGTGGGATCACACCTATGCCAGGTAATAGCAGTGTAGCTACAGAGGGAAGGGATGGAAAGGGGGTGTCAGTGGGACCTGTGCATTTCAGTGTCAGGTGGGAGGCTCAGTGAACACTCTCCTCCTGGCTGATGCTCAAACACTGTGGGGAACAATCCCCTGTGGGCTCTTGCAGATGTGTGTGTGTGTCTTCCACAGCCATGGTTATGCCCCAGCCCCTGGTTCCAGCTGTGGATCCCAACCAGTTGGCAGCACAGCAGCAAGCCTTTATCAACCAGCAAGCCATGCTCATGGTGAGTGGGAGGGAATGGCTGGGAGGGGCCCAGGAACTGGGGGAGAACAACACACTGGTGTATGTGCCATGGAGGGGGAGCCCTGCTCCCCTCCTGCCTTAGGCCTGCCCTGTGACACTCTGTGCCTGTGTGCTGGGGGTGAGCTCTGTAGAGCTGGGATTACCTAAGGCTGCAAAACTGGGAACTCCCTTTTTGCCCCTTTGTTTACATGGGGCCACTGAGGCACCATCAGTGAGTGAGTAACAGGGACAAGGTCAGGCCCTGAGAAGATTCAGCGGTGATTCCCATGGGATTTACTACAGATGCAGATCTGCAGCGTTCTGCTTTCTGTACAAAGCTCTGTAAGTGCATGGTGGTCCCAGGTCATCTGGTTGCTGAATCTTGGGGTGGTGTCAGGAGCTGTGCATCCCTGGCTAGGTGGGAGCAGACTCCCTGTCCATTACATGGGAAATTTGCAGTGGACTGTGTAGATGTTCTGTGATTACCAAGTGAAAGAATGGGACAGTCTGACTGATGGCTGGTGGTTTTGTGCAGCCTGGAGCTCATGGACATTGCAATTCCTTCCTCCAGGCCCAGCAGATGACCCTTCAGGCCATGAGCATTTCCCAGCAACAGCAGCAGCAGCTGCAAAAGTCTCTTGAGAAGTCAAGGCCAAGAGTCTCAAGTCCACCACAAGTCCAACCTCCAGCCACTGCCCCAAAACCCAAGAAGCCTCCCACAAGCCAGGACGCTGCAACACCACCAGAGTCTTCAGAACCACCAGCTAAGGCACGAGAAACAAACAGTGGTGGTGAATTTGGTTTGAATTTCTTGTTTGGTGTTTGCTCTGCTTCCCTCCCACCGTGGCCGTGGTTTGGCAGAGAGGAGAGCAGAGAGCTGTGCTTAACAATGATTCTGAGGCCTTTCAAACTCTGCCTGATGAGTCTTTAGGCATGAGGTCAAACCTTGGTGGCATTTGCTCTGTGGAGGTTGGGCTGCAGTGTTATACAATTAATTTCCAGCTGGGCAGAGTTTTTCCATGGGAAAATTAATTACTCTGAGATCTTTATCTTCCAACAAGCTGCTTTGGTCCTCTAACATAATCCCTCTTCTCTGGGTTTGGTTGATGATTGCTTGTGTAAAAAACTAATTTCTTGGGACACTCCCAGATGGGGAGTTCTAGGTCAGAATTTGGAGAGAGGATCACCTCTGAACTGAAGGGCACTGTGGAGGTTCCCTCCTGCTGGTTAGTGCCAACTAACCATGTTGTGCACTGCCTGCAGGGTTATGACTACACAGGAGATGAGTTCTCCAGCAGTGGAGATGATGACTCTCCTCGGGAAACCTTCCAGCAGAAGAGACAATATTTTCAGAGGATGGGTGAGCATCTACCACTTTGGGAATTTCACTCATCATAACACCTTGCTCTGGAGCCCCCTTGGCATAACAAGGTGCTCTTGGCTCCCTGCCTGGAACCAGCCATGCCCAGCAGGAGCTGCTGGCACTGTGTTTAACAGGAGTTTTGGGTGCTTGTTCAGCTGGCTACATTGTGAGGTGTTGTGGGGACAAATCTTTGGGCTTGTGACTGCCACATTCTCCTTCACCTCTAGAAAACATAGGTTTGTGCTGACTGAGGCAAGAGTGGGAACTGTGCCATCAGTGCTAGATTTTGAGTGTGTTATCAAGCAGTTCAAGTTCCCCTTTCTATGCAGGAGAGCAACACATCCGAGTGAAGAAAGTCAGGCCTCCTACCAAAATCTGGACTCCACCAGTAAATCCCCAGCCAGAGCAGAAGGAGGAGAAAAAACAGGAGCAGCAGAGGAAAGAAGTGAAGCCTGTCCCCAAACCAGAGGCAGGTAAGATGCTGTGCAGTGGAGACTCAGGCAGGCTGACAAGCAGGAACTTTCCAGGAACATCAGGTCAGGATATAGGCAGAGGAAAGGATCTGACTCTTCTGGGAGTCTGCATCTTGGCAGGAGAGGAGAGAAAGGAATTCCTGAGCTTTGGGAAGTGAGATCCCAAAGCAAGGCATTGGAAGGCCATGGCTAGTCAGCCTTGGGGTGAAAGAGAGGGAACTTCAAATGAAACAAAGGGATTTCTCCTGTGCCTTTGCTGGTCTGTTGGTTAAAGCTGTCACCTCAATAGCTCCTGCTTCCCCTGTGCCATCTCCTGAGCCAAAGCCAATAAAGCAGACACCAAAAGTGAAGAAGGAGCCACCTGTAGTGAAGCCTTCAGGCCCCGAGTCACGTCCTGCACCGAGCCGTGAGATCGGCAACATCATCAAAATGTACCAGAGCCGACCAGCCCCTGAGCCCCAGCCCATCGAGCCTGTAAGGTGAGAGGGACCCACCACAGGGGCTGGGAGGGGATGAGTGGGACTGTGTCTCAGCACTGCCATGTGCTCCATCGTGGCCACAACCCCTCTGCAGCCTCTGTAACTCCATTCCCTGTTTCCTTGCAGGAGGGTAAACAAGCCGTTTATAAAGAGGAATGACCCCAAAAACGAGGCTCTGGCCAAGCTGGGAATGATGAATACCTCATCTCATCCATCAGTGAGTTCTTTGCTTTCTGGTCACCTTAAGAGCTCAGCAGAGAGAGCCTCTGTATCCAAGCTCCAACAGGCTGGGAGCTCCCTGGTCACATAGTCACAGCCAGATGATTTCTTGCTGGGTTAACAGATAGCTGGGAGCTCATACCATGGTGCTGCCTATCCTACACTGGGTTCCTGAAGAACCATCTGAGATCCTGAAGAAAAGGCTCAGGAGCAGCAAATCCTATTGTGGACTATGTTTAAGGCTGATCTGGAAGCAAGCAATTCATGTTCTCCACATTTGACACCAAGGCCTTGGCCCGTTGACGTCCTTTTTCCCCTTCCTGGGGAAGGGAACTGGAGACTTCAATCTCAAATACTTGGTTCTCTGGGTTTGGCTGGTCTTCATCTCTTTGTAGACTGTGTGTTGATTTAAAGGTCCTGATGTCCCTGTTCACATAGATCTTGCTTCCAGGGATGGTGTGCTGCCCTAGGGATGATTTATAACAGCAGTGTCAGGACAGAGCAGAGGAATGCAGAGGCAGACTGGGTCAAATGGTTTTGCTGTCTTGCAGCCATCTCCTGTGCCACAAGAGAAGAAAGTACCTCCACCTATCAAGCCCAAGCCAGGCTCAGCTTCCAGATCTATCAAGGAGAAGCAGTTGCCTCTCCTGTCCATCTTCAAGCCAGATGGTACCCCACCAGCACCTGAGAGCCCTCGTGCTCCCCCTCTTCCTCCACCACTGCCTTCACCTCTAAAGCCTGAGGACCAAGAAAGGCAGGAATCCACAGGGAGGGGTGAGTATTGACTTCACCCATGAGGGATTGGGCAGTGGGGCAGAGAGGGGATGGGGTTGGAATCAGCCCAGTGGCCCTGGAGAGTCTTGGCACATGTTCTGTCATCAGAATCTGTCCCCCTGTGTGAATCCAGGGGGATTGTGCAATCAGATCTGTGTGGAATCAGAGAGATGTCACAGTTCCAGTCTGGCCCAGGAATCAGCTTGGCACTTCCCTGCTCTAACTCTTCCCTTCTGAAAAACACAGCTAAAAATAGAAAGATCCTTTGGGCATTATCACGGTCCAGTCCACAATACTTTTTATTGCCTACCTGAAGCATAACTACTTTATCAAAGTAGCAATTGACAGTTGGACTTCAGACCAGGGAGGAATGGGAAGCCAGGTCTTTCATCTGACAAAGCCTCTGGAGGGACCTTAGAGAGGCTGAGGAGTGAGGAATGTTTCTCAGAGGGAGAATGAGCCTGAGAGACCTTGGACTTGGCCACATGAAGAGTATTTGGATGTTGCCCTCTTAAAAGAAGCACAGCTGATGCTTCCCAGCAGGAGTTTTGAAGTGTTATTCAGTCTTAGTTTTGCCTCTGAATTTCAGTGGGAGCCTGGAGCCACAATTCATTTTATACTTTGGATACCTGTACCAATGTATTTCAAGCTGTTTAAAACTCTCATCAACATTCCTTTTTATAACATGCAAGGAACATTCAGCCAAACACATTACTGAAGTACTCCATCCTGCAGCAGCTTCTCTGGTATTAAAGAATTTCCCTTTTTGCTCCCCCTCTCTTTAAAAGAATGTTTCTTCAGCAAGTCCTGTGAAAGTAAATTGAAGTAACTGGATTAGCCTGAAAAATCCCTACGTGCTTTTGCATAGGGACATAGAAACAGCTGAACTATGGGATTTACTACATTTCTTGTCTAAGAGCTCTGAAGTTTTGAAAGTTTGAAGTGCTTAAATGAAGACATTCCTACCTCATAAAGCAACAACTTTGAACTGTTGCCTTCAGACTGAGCCTGTCTTTGACAGATCTGCAGAGAGACAACCCAGTGCTAGTACCAGGTGCCTTGTACCAGAACCTTGCAGCCTGCAAGCTCAGGGCAGAACTTTTATGTCCCTTTGAAACCTTTAGCAGCTTTTCTATAGTAACATAGGGTGAAACCTGTGCCTTCAACCTCAAGCACAGGGGTACCGTTTTTCCTGGGAATCTGAGTGCTCCCTATCCCTGGAGTGTCTATGTTATGAACACTGAACTTTGTGGCTAACACAGGAAGTGTAAATGTTATCAGAAATGCTGAAAATGACTGGTTTGTGCTCACACCAGCTGGTCACTGACCTTCAGGAGGGTCCCTGACAGTAATATTCAGTCAGGCACCAGGCACTGTCCCCTTTCTCCTGGCAGCTCTTTGGCAGGTGGGAAGGTTACCCTGCAGCCCTCAAGGCCCATTTTCACTGCTCTTTCTCCTCACACAGACTCTGCTGTGACAGTAGCAGATGATGATGGCATCAAGACCCAGCTGTACAAGCTCACCACCAGTGTCAGCTTCTCCTACGTGGACCCTGCCTGGAAAATCTTCCTGCGCAAAGAGGTGCAGTTCAACAGCCGAGGGCTGGCTGTGGGGAGAGGGAGCTTGTCACACCTTTGGTTAGAATATGTTTTTTGTAGGCACCCAATGTAAGATAAGAGCACAAAGATAGTTCTGTGAGCAGGTCACAGACACAGGAGATGGGGGCAGGGGATCATGTCATGGGGGATCTGGGTCCTGCCCTGCCTTACTGACCCTTGTGTCTCAGTTTCCCTACCTGTCCTTTCCTCCTTTCTAAAGCACTGAGAAATCCAAAACTAAACATTGTTGTTACCTGGTGTTTTCCTGTTAAAATAGTAAAAATGTGTTTAAAATCAAGTATTGAAGAATGCACTGAACTGACCAGGGTTCATACCTTGGTCTCCCCACTCAGGTTTTGGTTCTCTGCTCCTGGTCCTTCTTTTCACATTCATGGTGTCTCTTCCCTGTCCTCACCTCTCTCTGGCAGCAGGGCATATGGATTGCAAAACATCCCCGGGGAGCTACTTCTGCAGCATCTGTAACACCACTGTTGTTTTTATCCTCCTCTTGCAGGTGTTTTACCCCAAAGAAAATTTCAGCCACCCTTATTGCCTGAACTTGCTGTGTGAACAGGTATGCACCTGTGTGAACAGGTTTGGCTCAAGGCCTGTTGTCTCTCTGGGAACAAAACATTCCTTAATTATGTTGCATAAGTTGCCTTCACTTCTCCATCCCAAGCAGCGTTAGCTCTTCTCCAGGTCCATCCAGTCAAGCCCCTGTTCACTCCTCTCCGAGTCTCAGTCTGTTTAACAGCCTCAGATGCTCCAACACAGTCAGATGTGGCCTTTGCAATGGAAGTCTCTCTGTTCCCTTCCTCTGCAGATCATCCGTGACACTTTCTCCAACTCCTGCTTTCGGATCTCCAAGGAGGAGAAGCGCAAGATGAAAGACCTGCTGAGTAATTAACAGGCCCATCATCCCTTCCTCCCTGTGCCCATCCCAGCCTTTGGTTTGAAATGAGAAACTGGCCTCCAAGCCCTTTCAGACAGGAGTCCTCAGACAGAGGAGTAATATTTGTCACTGCAGCAGGAAAGCACATTTTTGTGTGCTGTGGAGTGAAGTGTAGGAATGTTTGTTTATTCCAAATGGCCAGAAAATGGCCCTGACATTTCTGTGAGCCAGAAAAACTTAGTTCTGAAGTGGTTTTTTGTGGGGACAGGAAACTGAAATCCAAGGATGGGATTTTGAGTTGTCTCAAAATCCAACTGTCGTCTTTGACTGCAGCTTCATGAAGAAGGGGAGGGAAACCAGTGGTAGACTGGTGTGTGCAAGTAATGTGGTGTCCTTACACCTCTGAATGTCATTTTTTGTACTGTGAACACTGAGGGGGGCTGGTGGGAATGAGTCCCTGGGCAGAGGGAGTCTCAGCCATCTTTGCCATGCTGATCAAATATCTGCTTTGTAACCCTGCTAGCGGAGTTCCAGGTTGGCAACGATGTCCAGTCCATCAAGGAGGATGGAATAAAGAAGAGGATTGTACTGGCTGCTCGGGATAACTGGGCCAACTATTTCTCCCGCCTCTTCCCAGTTCATGTGAGTCTTCATTTTCTCACCAGACCCTGAGCTTGCTTTAGCTGTGGCTCCAGTTCACCTGGGATCTCTTTCTGTCTCTCTGCCTGGCCACCCATCACTCCTCCTTCTGCACCTTCCACACCTTGCAGGGTTTGACACCTCTCTCAGCCCAGGGCCTCCTTGTGTGGCACCTCCTTCCCCTGCTGCCACCTGTCCAGGTGGGACACAGCCTTTGATTCTCTCTGCTGCACCTCCCTTACAGGGTGAAGAGGGAAGTGATGTGCAGGTCCTGGGTGTTTCTCACCGGGGCATTCGGCTGCTGAAGGTGGAGAAAGCAGCTGCATATAATCCTGAGCACCTCAAGATTCTTCGCAGCTACTGGTGAGCAGGAGGGCACTGGTTGCTGCAGGGTGATAGTTTGGCACTTGCAGGGTGTTGGGAGGCCAATTGAATGGCTGAGCTGAAAATTCCAAGTTGTGCTGTGCTCTCTAGGACTGTCCTAGGCCAGCTGTGACTCATTGACCCTCCTTCTAATGAGTTTGGCTTTTCCTTTTCCTTCCTACTTTGTGCTTTGCTTACAAGTGAGTGCTGGGGGTGAGTCAGCTCCATGTGTGTCATCACAGGGAGCTCCTCAGGGTGCTATGGTGAAAGCCATGAGCAGCCTGTGGTGCTATTGATGTTGGAACACAGTGCTGGTGAAAGGCCACCATTGGGGCATGTTGAGGCATGTCTCCATTCTCAGTCCCTGGAATGAGCTCCCATCCCTATGTTCTGCATCCCTGGCCCTGGCAGAAGGAGCTTGAGCACACTGATTTGTGTTCTCAGCTTTGCAGATGTGCTGTCAGTGGAGCTGAAGGGCAGCAGTGCCCTGGAGTTCTCTCTGAAGACAGAGCAGCTCCTCCTGCACTCTCTGAAGGCTCCGTGCATCAAGGCCATGGTGGAACTCTTCATGCAGGAGCTGAGGCAGGTGAGGGAGCAGCTGTAGTGCAGTAGGGAAGGAAGGCGGTTTCCCACATGGACCTGAGGGCATCCAAGGGATGACATGAGTCCTTCCCATCCTTGGGACAAGACCTGACCTCCCCATCGTTTTCCCCAGGACACCAACTACGTTGTTGCTCTGCGCAGCTACGTTGTGGATGACAAGAGCCTCCTCAGCTTCAGGAAGGGCGACCTCATTGAGCTGCTGCCCATGCAAGACGTGGAGCCAGGTGAGGGGGCTGAGATTGGCAGGATCAAGGGCCTGCTGGATCCCTAGTGCCCAGAACCAGAGAGTATAAACTCTTAAGGGCAGGCTGGCATAATGAGCCTCTGCCTGCAACCCAGCTTGTTCCAGCTGCCTTAGCTATAGGGGTATATGTGTTACCTGAGGATGCAGGAAACCCTGGCGAGTCTGATGATCTCCTTTGCCAGTAGAAAGCTTCAGTGCCCATTCCTCTTGGCAGCTGCCATGGTTCCTGACTCTTTGGCCCCTGTTTCTGCAGGCTGGCAGTTTGGCTGCACTGGTGGCCGCTGTGGTCTCTTCCCCACCGACCTGGTGCAGTTGGCTGCAGCCCCTGATTACCTCAGCACCAACATGGACAGACGTGCAGAGCTATGGAAGAGAAGGAAATCTTCCCCAGAGAGCAGAAACACCAGCAGGGAGGTGAGCTGTCCTTGGGGAACATCTAGGGGTTATGCCTGGGTTCTGAGAGCTACCAGGGTGGGTCCATATCCCTGGTCTGACCTCCAAGGCCAGAGGGAAGATGATGATTGTTTAATCCTTGGAGACAGAGACACTCAAATACTATCATAGTGGGAGGGGAGGCACCACACATAGATGCTGAGTCTGGCAGGTGAGAACACAACTGCAATTCCTCAGCTGACTTTTTTGGTGGTGTCCCTGCAGAGTTCTGTTCCCAGCCTGACATCAGAACCCGACAGCACCATGTTAGTCCCTGCTGGTGATCGTTATACCATGATTGACTTCGCCACAGCCTATTTCCGGGAGGCTCAGTCCATGTGAGTAGGCTGTGGTCCTTCCCAAACAGGCACACACAGGACCTGCATAGCCTGACCCACACCAGGCTATTTCAGGGCATATTTCTTGGACTGCATGTTTCCTCTCCTCTGTCTAGGCAGGGACTGCAGGGGACGTCTGCTGAAAAGAAGAGTATAGCTGGCCTGGTCCGGCACACCAAGGTGAGCCCAGTCTCTCCCCGTGGATACAGCCAGAATCTCAGCTCCAGCATTGCCTCTAGCTTTGTCCCCACATGGCAAAAGCACAGAGGACAGATCCTTGGCTTGCAGTCTCTGGAGAAGTGTAGATGTCCCCTACTTTTCAGTGCTGCCTGCAAGATTCTGGGAGCTTGAGTCTTTGGTGAAACCTGCAGCACAGCTCTGTGAGATCCACCTCCCCACTTTATCCTTGTACTCTGGCCCCGTAGGTCCCAATCCAGATGTCTTTGCTCTGGTACTCTGACACTGAGCTGAATGAGCTGGCTACAAAGAACTTCCAGAGTAAGTACCTCCCTAGGACACAACACTGCAGAGGCTGGGGGGGGCAAGTGGGATGCTGTGGGCACACACAGGCATTGTGGGGCTGAGTAGGGAATGAAACCTGTGTCAGGAGGACCCCTCCTAAGGCACTTCTGCAGTTAATAACCACCTGTGTCCTTATTGAAAGCATCCAGCAAAATGTACTTTGCTTGGAGTGCAAAGTGTCCAAGAACACACCTTGCCTGGGCTGTGGACAGACCACACCTGTCCAATGCAAACCTTGGAGCAGGAAAGTTTTCAGGACAGTTTTTAGCCCTCTGCCAGCCCCATGGCAGGACCACCCCTGCTTAGACCTAAATGTCAGCCTTTGCCTTGCAGCGCTGATGCGGTTCATGGGAGATCAGCCCAAGCACAAGGACCAGACTGAGGTTGAATGCATCTATGAAATCCTTAAGGTTTGTGACCTTCCCTCGGGCAAAGTGCTGAAGCACCAACAGGAACAGAGGGCCAAGGCCTTGCTGGGAAGGGAGAGAGCAGGGAGAGCCATAATGCAACTCCTGCATGAGAAAGGGAGCTGAAACAGACTAACTAAAACACATGGAGGGGAGGGGCTCCGTGTAAATGGTTTCCCTGGATATCACTGTCTGGATGAGAGCACAACCTCCCTTTCCTCTCTCCTTCTTTGGGCCTAGATAGCATTGGGGACCAGAGGCTGGAAAGCCCAAGCTTTAAGCCAAATGGGCAGAGCTCCAGTGCTGGAAGAGGAAGGGCACAGAGGTGACCTGGGGGCCTCTCTGATGCTCTCATCCGCTCTCTGATGCTGTTTTCTCCTCTCTGAATGCAGCTATGCAAGGAGAAGGAACATTTGCATGATGAGGTCTACTGCCAGGTCATCAAACAGGTCACCCACAACCCCAACCAGTGAGTACCAGAACTGGCAGCTCCTCTGCATGCACAGCTGGAGAGGAACCATCTGCTTCAGGGACACCAGGGCCAGGGGAGAGGGTGTTCCCTGATGCTGTGCTGTCCCCAGTGCTCCAATGCTGGGGCTTTTGCTGAGCACTCAGGAAATTTAGCCAGTCACTGGGTCTGACATTTTCATTTCAGTGGATGTTTGTCCTTGTTTTTCTGGCTGCTGATATATCTGGGCCCCGGTAAACATCCCTGGTAGCTCCTGGTAGTGGTGCTGCTCAGAGCCCTGATTTCCTCCTCACAGCCCTGGGGAATTGATACAACAGTCAGGGCTTGAAATGGCAGCAGTGGCATCAGAGTGGCCTTGACTGTTCCCTTTGTTTGCTGTTAGAACGACTGAATCAATCCCTTACTCAGCATAAGAAACCTCTGACCAAGGGCTGCCACCCCATTTTCTGCTGCCTGCCATAGGTGTTCAGAAGGGCAGAGGCTCAGTTTTGAGCTGCTAGGAGCAGGAAATGTCTTATCCCAAGGTGCCCACAGTCCTTTCTGTTCCTCAGGGAGAGCGTGCTGCGTGGCTGGTTGGTCCTGAATCTGCTAACTGGATACTTCCTTCCTACTAAAACCCTGATGCCCTATGCCACCAAGTTCCTGCAGCTAGCCAGCAGTGATCCATCCAGCACCCACCATGGTATGACTGTCTGTGTCCTATAAAACAAACATTCTAGTTCTAATCTTCCCATCCTGTCACCCCTCTGTTCTCCTGCTGTTCTGGATGCTGTCCGTGCTCGGCTCCTCATGATTTGGATGTGTCCTGGCAGAGTGGGAGTTGAGGTCAAGTCTCTTTGCTTTCCTAGCAGTGACCAAGGGTTAAATTTAACACAGCCAGGATGAGCCAACACCACAGGACACAATGTTTAGTTCTCTGTTTGGCTCAGCACATGGAGCTTTTCCCTCTTCCTGCAGATATAGCCAAGATCTGTCAGAGCAACCTGCGGAAGAACTTCATGTACGGGGGCCGCCGAAACCTTCCTTTCCCTGTGGAGATGGAGGCACTGCTGGTACTGAGGGGCAGGGAAGGGGGGATGCTGGGAACAGGGGGAGGGCAGAGGGTTGCCAGGAGGTGCCATGTGAGTGTGACAGGGGCAGTTAGTGCTCCATGAGAGGAAATGAATCATGTGGATGTAAGGGGTTTGGGAAGTGCAATGCCATGGAGCGAGCAGGAATATGGGCAGGGAAGGGGCAGGTACTATGGAGAAGCAGTGGAAGGCACAGATGAGGAAGAAGAGGGAGAAACAATTGTGGGGCTGGTGGGATCCTGCACGTCTTGCTGCCTAAAGACTGTCCCTTGCAGAAGGGGCACGGTGCCCGCCGGCTGGTGATACTGATGCCTGGAGGCATGGACTACCTCACCAGGATCAGGACATTCACGGTGAGTTTTCAGCTGTGACTTTCTTCTTTGGTCTGGACTCTGAGCCACACCAGGGAAATCCCTTATCTGCCAAGGGGTAATATGTCTACCTGATCTGGGACTGCTTTGGGCTTGCCTGGTCATGGTATTCATTTTCTTCTTTCCTTGCTTCAGGTGGCCAAGGAGCTCTTGCAGGAGATCTGTGAGCAGATGGGAGTAGGTGAACAGGAAGAGATACAGGACTTTTTTCTTTTTGCTATCAGGACTGACAACAAAAATCTTGGCAAGTAGAGACCAGCATCGAGTTTCTTCCTAAAGCAGTCCCTGCAACAGGGAGCACCATGGCTCTGGCTTTGAATAGTTTCCCCACCCTTCCTGGCTCACAGGAGGTTCCTCTTAAGCAGCTTCCCTCTGTATTAGGGTTAAGGATTGATCCTTCTCAGGGTCTGTGTTGCTTGTTCCTGAAAGAGGTGTGTGGGTCTGTGTCCCTTTGGAATGGCTGATGCTTGGAGCTGTAAGGGCAGGGTGGAACAGAGGTGTGCAGGAACTGTCCCAGGCTGTGGTGCTCAGCCCACTGCCTCAGCACCAAGAGGGATGGATGACTCTCTCTCTGTGTAACATGTAGGTAAAACAGTGAAGCCAATAAAACCAGAGGAGTATCTCCACGATTACCTGCTGGAGGACAAGATGGTCACCGTGACTTTGCGCAGGCTCACCTGGAGGACACCTCTGCACTTCGAGAACCAAATCTATACAGACGTGCACTATGGACAGGTAAGAACAGCAGGGCCCTCCCCAGGGCTCCCTGACAGGGGCAGAGGTTGTGTTCAGGCCAGTGGGAATGTCTCAATGGGGGCTGGAAAAGCAGGAGGTCTTTGGCTGATCAGCTTTGTGTGCTGTTTCTGGGAATGACTGAACACTGAAGCTATGGATGCACGGAAGGCAGTGTGCCTGTGGGCCTAGCCTGGGAGCTGGGCTGTTCCACACGTGGCTTGTGCAGCTCCACAGGCTCTTCCTGAGCCCAGCCTGCCTTTGCTTTTGCATTATCAGCCTGAGTGGGATGTGTTATCATCAGGAAGGCAGGATGTGGGTCTCTGCAGCCTGGCACTGCCCAGAACTGCCTGTACCTTCTGGCAGGTTTAACAAAGGCCTCTTTGCTGTGCTGTCTCTCAGGTGCTGTGGGATTACCTGAATGGGAGGATGCTGCTGACCCATAGTAAAGAAATGGAGATGCAGGTGGGCCTTTTGGCAATGCTCCAGCACTGGGCCAAACCAGAGCAGCAGAACTCTGCTCCCTCCGGGTATGTCGGGGTCAGGGTGGGTCTCTGCTTCTCTAATGTTGGCACCACAGGGGTTAGGAGCAGGTGCCTGGAAGTACTTCTGGATAATTAAGGAATGGACAGTTCTGTAGAACATAAGCTATTAATTAATGTCATGTAGCAACTGACTCCTGTCCCCAATCAAGAAATTTACCCCCTATTCACACCCTTAATGCTGCCAATCTCTGCTCCACATTTCCTTTTGTAACTCCTCCTGAGCTGAGGGTCATGAGGGTGCCATGGGCATTTCATTTGACTGCCATGGATTTGTAATACCAAGAAAGAAGTGCATGAGCTTATAGTTTGGGTGACTGCTCCTTTGTTCTTTCTCACAAGTGCCAGAGGTTTCAACCCTGGGCACCTGAAACCTCTAATGAGATGCCTCATTGGAATGAAATGGGAATGAAATTGTCCCTGGATACTGGAAAGCTTCTGTATTGCAGTTCCAAGGTGTATATTCACACTCTTTGCTTCCTGTATCCTTTGCACTTTGTCTCAGAGTTGAGGTTAATGTCTCCATCAGATCCCCTTAAAGCACCAGCAGCAGGGGAAATGGCATAACCCTGCTGGGCATTGAAGAGCTCCTGCTGTCTCCAGAAAGGAAGGATTTCTCTCTGTGCACTGCTCAGTGATGCACAGCTGATTTCTCTATGGAAAAGGGTGGTCTCACTGTCTCTGGTGTTTCCTTCCACCTGATCCAGTGCAGATACAACCTGCTGTGCTTTTCCTCTCCCCCTTCACCCTTCCCCTCAGACACAAATTTGAAAATTGCTGCCTCATCCCCTTTGTTCCCTTAATCCCCCAGCTGATGTTTGATTTTAGCTGGGCAGGGGGTGAATTAGAATCTTCTTGTTGGCACAGGGAGGAGCTGAAGAAATACACACCAAAGACCCTGCAGCACTCTATCAGTTCCATGGCTCTGGAGAACCAGGTCACCACATTGCTGAGGACAAGGCAGCCCCTCCAGCCACTGGATGCAAAAATCCAGTTCATAGGTGAGAAGACAACCAGATCTGCTTCAATTGTCCATCCTGAGCATGATGGAAGCTGCTCTGAACCCACTTTTGGGACAGTTCATGAGGTTGTTGAGGATTCTTGGAGCCTGGAATGGGCCATGGCAATAGAATTCCCTGACAGCCTCTCACTGTGGATTGGAACTTGTTCCCAAGCACAGTGATCAGGGTAGAAGTTCCACCTGCTGTAGAATTTGGCAGCAGATTTTCAAAGCTCTCCATAAGTTGTGTTTTAACTGGCACTCTGGCTGCACATCTGTTTTCTGATCAGAAAAGAATGGCACATCCCTTCAGGCTGCTGAGAATTGGGTATCAGCAGCCTGGTGGGGAGTGAGTAGTTGTCAGTCTAACTTTTTAATGTAGAAAAGTTTGGGAACACTGGCAGTTTTGACCACCTTAGGCTGGTGTAGTAGATTGCTGGCTGGAAGCTGCTCCCTTCAGGCCACCTTTTGCTTTCTTACAGAACATGTGATGAAATTGCCTTTCTTTGGCTACACCATGTTCATCGTGGAGAGAGTCAGTGATGAGACGATCCCTGCGCCCTGTTTCTTTGGTGTGAATAAAGAGGAGATCATTGTGGTGAATGGCATCACCAAGGTATGCCAGACAATTCCCCCCAGTGTCTGTCAGATATTAACTTTGCCTTTTAGAAGAACCTGTGCAGGAAGAGGCTGTACTTCTCTGTATCGCAGCCACTCTAACAAGAAAGTAAGAGACAAGAGTGGTAGAACAGTCATTAGTGCCATGTGCTCTTTTGCAAGTCCAGTATTCATGCTAACAAGCACAGCCTACAGTAAACCTGTGTGTCACATTCCTGTTTGTCCCAGTGCCGTGGCAGTTCCAGGGCTGTGCTGTCAGCAGGAACCTGCCCTGTGTTCTGCACACACCACCCTGTGCCCCAGACCTCGCTCAGCTTTCACTGGGCTCTTGAGGTGACTCCTTCTCGTGGGGAATGCGATGGTTTAAGGACTGCACCAGAGAGTGGTCTGTGGCTTTTCTCCTCCCCAGGCCGTGTCCCGGGTCATTCCCCTGAAGGAGGTGCAGAAGATGCGCACCCTGAAGCCCATGTTCAAAGATGGACTTCCTGGCTTGGAGCTGAACTACGGATCACCTGCCACCCCCAAGACCATGTGGATTGAACTGAAACAGGTGAGATCAGCCTGGGCCTGCAGCTTCCTGTTGGCAACTCAGGAATTGCCCTCCACTGCCGAGCTGAGCCTCTGTTGAGACAGTGCTCCTGCTCTCTCCTGCTCCACAGAAGGAGGAAAGGGATCATTGCATTTCCCAGGCTCCAAAGTGCAGCTTTGTTCCAACACATACCTGATATTTAATTATAGAAAGTGGTTTATGGGAATATTTAATTATAAGCAGCAGCTGTTTCTGGGGCAAAGAATGACTGATGCTGATTTGTGTTTTGACAGGCTAAAGAACTGTACCACACACTTGTTGTCATCCTGGACAAAACAGAGCTCCACTCCTAGAGCCCGAAAGGAGGAGAATGACCAAGGAAAACAGCTGTGTCTCTCTTCCTTTGTACTTGATCAGTGCTCCCTGACCTGCTTTCTAGAAAGAACATTTCCAAAAGACAGCCATGACCTGAGACAGCTGCTTTCTAGGGCTGCCACCACAGTGTTTGTTGACGGACTGGACCACAATGTCACCCCTGGTGACCTGCCATTCAGTCCTCAAGTACTTCCTTGAAGCAATCCATGCTGTGGATAAACAAACCACAAGGCCCTCTCCACACCACAGTTCCAACAAAGAGCAGCTGAACCAATGCAAGCACTTGCCTTCAAGCAATGCAGTGTGGAAGTCCTCTTTTCTTTCTTGAATTAATTAACATTAGCAAAGCCTGGTGCTTGCTAGAGATTTGTGTGTCCCAATGCCCAGCTGAGGCTATGCAATGCCTGCACTGGCTGCTGGTGTTTTCCAGAGGCCAGTTTTGTCTCTGCATTGATATGCACAAGGCCCTGGAACAGGATTGGTGAAGCAGGAGTTTACAGAAAGCACCTTCATTGAAAAGCAGATCAGTGTTAATAATACAATTAGTGCATATGCTGGGGCACAGATTGAGCTGCAACGGTACCAAAGTTTATTGTTAATTAATTTCTCACTGACATAATTATATGCATCTGCTTCCCTCTGCTATAAAGAAGTCAGTCATGTCCATGCAGCTGTCAGGCTTCAATGGTGGCTCCATGCCCACAGAGGAAGCACATTCAAACAGCACTTATATTATAGTAGAGTGTTTTGGGTTGTACAAAAATGCCTAATTTATTTTTATTGCCCTTTAGGAAATTGCAATAAAGTAATCATAGATATGTTTTGAAGGTGTGGTGTGACAGATCTTGCATCTTAACCCGGGAAAACTGACCTGCAGGTAACAGGCAAACCTTGAGGGGAAAAAGGCTGTCACTGTTGGCAGGGAAGGGATAGATCTGAGGGTGCTCAGTGCAAGCCATGAGGCACAGCTGGATTCTTGCTGGTGAGGTGATTCCAGCAGGAACTGCAGCATCTTCCCTGTCAGGTACTTCCCTTCAAGTGCTGCTTAATGTATCTTACACCAGTCTGTATGAGTGAGTGGTAAGAAAAAGCTTCCAGGAACACTCCACAGCAGCTATAACATTATTTTATTGTCAGTTCTGCATATACTTCAGTACATCTAAAAAAATACATCTGTGGAGTACAGTGCTCCAAAAGCCTGATGACCGATGGCCTCTCAGCTGCAGATCCCTCAGCAGCAGTAGTGCCTGAGGCCACCAGCCTCTGTGGGCATGGAACAAAGGCAGAACCCAATAAAAATCCAACAGGAAGGACTTGTGCCAGGGAATCAGGTTAGGTCCCATATAAACATAGCAGCAGAGACACCACAGTGTCAATTTGAGGGCCACAGCAGTACCTGAACCAGTTCTAACAGCAGCATTGCCCTCTGTATTGCAGACTTTTGGTGAGGCACAGGGGGCAAATATGGCTTTAGGGGTTATAAGAAAATGCTGGAAAGTGCTGTTGAGGTTAACACTGAAAGAGCATCACCACTTAAGTTAAAGGGCAGACAAAACTAGACAAAGTTTAAAAAAAGTTCACATTAAAAGAAAAAGAATTCCAGTTTCTCCACCTTCAGAAAGTAGGCATTGCCTGCATGGTAAGAACAAAACACTTCCCTCCTGCCCTTCAAAGGAAAACATTCCATCCAGGAACTCAACCATGGAGTTTGTCATTGGCAGCCCTGAGCAAAGCATAAGAACATGTAGCATAAGGCTTCTAGTGGTAACACTGAATTAAGAACTAAGAGACAGGGAGTGAGGGGAGGAACCATCTAGGAACAAGATGCCATCCCAAAGCAGAGTCCCAGTTGGAAAGTCTGAGCCCTTCCCAGACTGCTGCAGGGAGTAGAGGTTGGAGACAGTGCAGAACATCTCAGGCAGCAGCCCCTAACAAACACAGCAGATGCAACTTCACACCCCTTGGTCCTTGAGGGCTTCAGCACCCCAGTTATTGGAGAAACTCTCTGTAAGTTCACTGAAACTGGTTTCCTGGAACTGTTTGTCACTAAGGACAGAAGTGAGCAAAAATGCAGTGGGAGATAAAAAAAAAAAATCTCACTTCTGCAGTCTCACGAAACCCTCCATGGCAGAGTTCTTCAAGATCCCCTGGTCATGCTGCTGGAGGAAGGAAGACAACCAACAGGATACACAGATCAGCTCTCCCAGCTCTGCAGCTCCTGCCAGTCTGCCTCACTCTCACACCTGACCCTTGTTTTGAAAAACTCCTTGATGAGTCTCTGTGCTTCCTCCTTCACTGCAAGAGAGGAAACACCACCTCTGAGTCAAAATTTAAGACATATGCCACCCCTAAAGACATCCATCCATTTGGCACTGGAAGAACCCCAGGCTCTCAGTGCTCTCACCTGTCTTGCGGGCAGGGTTCTGCTCCTGGGTCAGTAAGTGAGAGAGGTGCCGGGCAAAGCCCTTAAACAGCTCCTGCAGAATCAGGGAAGACAAAGAGCAGAAAGCAGACATCAGTTACCAGACTGTTCCATGTTTGTCTTGCCCTCAGCATAGGCTGGCTGCAGCACACACTATTCCTAGATTGTTGCACACCTGCAAACACACCCGACCCTGCAGTGTTGGCACACACAACCTGCCTTGCAGGACACATCAAGGAAACTACACCAGAATTGAACCTGAGCTGTTGCAGCTCCACAGGTGGGAGTTAAAAGTGTGCGAGAGCTTAATGTGAAAACATGAACAACCATAAATAAATATGGAACTAACATGATACCACTCCAAACACACACAAAGCTTTTTGTGGGAGAGGTGAGTTCCTGCACCTGGAGTCACTGAAACAGCACATACCAAGATGCAACTTGGAAATGAAATGTGGTATCCAGATCATCTCCCCCATTCTTAGAGCCCCAGATTCACCATGAACTGCAGTCTCCTTCTGCTAAAGAGGGTCGTGAGCTGTTCCCTACCTTGGAAGCAAATTTGCCACCCTTGTAGAACGGGGTCAAATATTTGACAACGATGTCTGCAGTGTCTTTGAGGGACACGCCTTTGGTCACTGGCTGTACAGTCTTGCTGGTTCCTTCTTTATCACACTGTTCTAAGTTTGTATCAAAAGTCACCTTCTTCTTTGTTGGACCAGCACTTTTGCAATCTGGCTGGGACAGAATAGAAGGTTTTGCCGCTGTCCGCAGCCGCTTTGTTGCAGGACTTTCCATATCCTGGAGAGGAGGCAGAAAAGAATCAAACCCACCACTTCCTGGAGCAGCATTCCACTTCCAAGCACCCACTACCTTCCAGGACAACAAATCTTTGCAGCATCCTGCAGACTCTCCCTACAGTGAATACCATGCAGGAATCTCAGTAACCCATTTTGCTGTGCAGACATAATACACTATTTGTCACACAAAGGGACTTTGAGAAAAGCCCTTTAAGAACACTACATGTACAATTACTCCGTGCTCTTATTAGGGCAGCTAATTGCTAGACCCTGTCATATACAGGAAAAACTGACTGGAAATGATTTTTCAGGATCTCTGCTGAGAATACACCCCTCAGGAAGAACCAGCCATGTCAGGAGTGCCACATGCCTGTTCAGTTTGAAAGAAAAGAAGACTGCACTGTTGCAGAGACAGCTGCCAGGCAGTCTCAGATGCCAAATGCAGAAGCAGAGACTGAATGGCAAGGCAGGCTGTGAGTACAGGTCGCTTCCAAATGGTCCCGTGTGTCATTGGCCTGTGGTTGTTCCCTGGACTTGAGAAAGCAGCTGCTAATTATAGTTCATTACAGATCTAGAGGAGGTCAAGAGACTCATTCCAGGCAAGTCACCAGCAAGGGCACAGTCACATGTGTTGCACACAGGAGGAAACAACGCAGTGGAGGGGAAGCTCCACTGGCATGGCCCAGTGGGCAGCAGGGAAACACCAGGAATGGTGCTGGCATGGCCCAGTGGGCAGCAGGGAAACACCAGGAATGCAACACAACTGGGGTTCTCCTCTCTGGTGCAACTGCAGCTGGGCCCTTCCCAGATAAATAACACTCTCAGGTGAGGTTCAGAGAAGGAGCATCACTTTCAGAGAGAAATTTGGCACGAGATGAGCAGAAGAAATAGAGGAAATTAGCATTCATTGAAGCCTTACCTCAACTGATCCTGCTCGCTTCCCACTCTCACCTTCCCCAACAACAGGTAGCTCAGTTTCTGAGACATTTTCAGCAACACTAGTGGGAAGAGTGGAGAGAAGGCCAACTGTAATTATTCCACAGAGAAAATATCCCTGCATTCACTGTTAGTGGCTATGAGACCCTCCATGGTAAAGCAAGAGTCTCCCTCACCCACCCAGAGATCTCATACAGATTCCCAGTTTCCAGGACAACGCTGGTGGGACTCTGCAGCTTTACAGGGCAATAAAGGGAGCAGAGAGATAGGGATTTTACCTGGACTTTACATCAATTTCTTCCTGAAGGAGTTCAGATTCAGCAGCCTGCTGGGTCTTAAAATCCTCCCCCCTCTCAGTCTGTGTTACTTTTGTTTCTCTCAGTTCTTTATTCTCTGCCTGGGACTGTCCAGTCAGATCTCCAGAGATATCTCTGCCTTCCTGAGGTGTTGGTTGCTCTTGACACGTGCTTTGAGAAGAAACCTGAGGTAGTGTGCTTGCAGAACAGCCCTCTTCCTTTGCTGAGCTGCAACTTTTGGCTTTAGAGCTGCCCTTGGAGAGGGAGAAGAATTTGGAAATATCCTGTGATTCTTTTTTAGCTGCTTCTGCGAGCATTTGCTGCTTCTTGCTACGTTTGGTCTTCTTAGAAGGGCTCTCCCAAAGGGCAGCCTTTGTGTCTGGACTGGGTTGCTGTCCCTTCTTTTCAGGGTGTATTTCTACCCCAGCACTCTCACACATTGCTTGGGTTGCTGTTTCTTCCCTCTGGACAACAGTGTTTCTGGTGTCCAGTTCCAGACTGCAGCTGCTGTTGTCTTGCCCATTTGGACAATCTACTTCTTTTTTGACAGGCTTTGCATCACTCTCCTCCTGGATCTTCAGCAGTTCTGAGGCAGTCTGGAACAAGTTGGATTTCTTTGGAAATCCTGCTCCCACGCGCTTGGGTTTGAACTAGGGAGAAAGGAGGAAGAAGAAAGTTTGGATGCGATATCCCTATGTGCAGAACTCTGAAAGGAGATAGGTTTCTGCACACAATACACCAGTGTGGACAGATGTAAGGTGAGGGAGGCTCTAAATCTGACTTATCATCACACCCATCAACTGAGACATGAGGGAAATGCATTAGGTTAAATTCCCAGGGTGGTAGTAAGGAAACAGCCATCCTTGGCTAGAGCAAGATGAGAAAGAACTTTTTTAATCTATGGCCTGCACATAGATTATGTTCACTAATAGCAACCACTATGACAGATAGACAGGGAAAAGCAATTACAACAGAAATATACAGCTATGGCCACAGAAAGGATGCAAGATAAATTGATAAAAAAGCAGAAAGACAAAACACACCATTCCCTCCTGTCTATCCCATCAGTACTCACTGAGTAAACCTGGGATGCAGGGAGGAAGTCCTGTTCTGTTGGAGACTCAGATTTTGTTTCCAAACTGCTGTTGCCACCAGTTCCAGACCCAAAAACCGAGAACAACTCTCCTTGTTTGGAGGCTTTGTTGATTTCTGCTACCTGAAAAGAGAATGGAAATATCCTCCAATGGCCAGAAATCTTTATGCATTCCTGCCTTTTTACATACTAAGAGCCACAGTGGCAAAACAAACATCTCCCCTAGAGAGGCACCTGCCTCAAGAACAGAAATATCTTCAGAGAGATTGATGGCAACCAGGTAACCTAAACCAAGGCTTCTCTAGTGTCAGCAGCAGCCTGGGGAACTCTTCATTCCCTTTACTGCTAGAACAAATCTAGATAAGCTTGCACTGGTATGTAGGTTTCCAGAGCCTGTAAAGCCAACAAAGATGTGAAACCCAGGTGATTCTGGGCCCCCTTGGAAACAAAGTCAAGAAGAAAGATTTGGAAGACGCCCAAGGCAAAGCAGAGCTTCTCCTCTGTCTTTCCCACACAAACTCTGCCCTATTTCCCCTTGAGCTGAGGCCACACCACGTTCATACAGCAGGTGTATGTCCCTACCTTCTTTAGCACAGTTGCCTTGTATGAATTTGCCATTTTGCTGGTCCGGAAAGCTTCATACTCCATTTCCACTGCACAGGCATGAGGGGCTGACCTGTAACACAGGCTGGGGTGATTTCTGGCAAGACACACCTCTATATCTGCAAAGGGTGCACTAAGGCTTAAGTATCTCCCAGAAAGTAGAAAATTCACTCCCTCCGGTGCAAGAATAAGTGATAGTTTCCAGTTAAACCCTCAGGGATACAGTGGTGAATTGCTGGAGAATGGAAAGGGTGATGAAAACACTTTTCAATCGAAGTCCTTTTGCCCAGAGGCAAAATACACTATCCCCACCTTGTGGGACAGGGAAGAATTGCGGCTCCTGGAATCAAGCTGATTTAGCAATCGGCCACAGGAATCCTCATATCCGATCCTGAATATCACTAACAGAAAGATGCTGTTAAGTGAAACTACATCCTTGGACAAAAAAATCTTAAAAAAGTATTCTTTGAGAATGTTAATTCTGCTCAGGGAGAGTAGGCCCTGTGTTAAGAGACTCAGTATGTACCCCTTTTCTTCATCTCATACCCTTTTCCTCCTGCTGCTGGATTCTTCTGGTTGTTGCTCAAAGCTTCTTCCAGCATCTTCAAGCAGTGTTCCCGTCCCTAGGAAACATGGGATACTCAGAAGTCACAGTGCCCCTTGGACTTCCATCCCTGAAGGAGTAAGAACAGGGGAGGTGGAATCTTTGTTGCTCTTTGCTGGTCAGCCATGATTTACCTTCACTGTGAGCTTTGGGATCCTCCTGCTGCCAGCATCCTTGAGGGGACAGTCTGCACCTGCCACGGGAGAGGCATTTGGAAAAGGAGTTACAGCTGGGCTGTGGCTGATGAGAACATCTCAGCTGTCATAGAGAGGTGCCAGTCCAGTACTTCCCGGCATTCTCCTTCCTGCACTGTCACCCCAAGGGTCATGACAGTCACCCTTTTTACCTGGAAAAGCTACACACTCCAAAAGAGGAGGCAGAAGCCAAAGTAAGATTGTTCTCTCTGACTGAGAATATCTACTTTGGAGTTTATGACTAACAGCTTTCCAAAATTTTCCAATCTTAGGAAACCCTTTTTCAAGGAATTGCAGCTCTTAGGAAACCCTAATCTATCCTGCTCCCCACAATACCAACCCCAAAAATTCCCAAAAAGGCTGAACAGAGTAACCTGACCTACCAGGTATTCTTTTGCCATAGTGTAAGAACTACACTGCTAGACAGGGCCCCATGCAGCACAACTACAAATAGCAAAGTTTTTTAGCAGTTTCCCTATAGCCCACTTATTATTATTATTATTATTATTATTATTATTATTACTGCTGCATAACTACTGCAGAAACAGCCTACAAAGTCAGGTTAGACAGTTTTTCTTCTCTCTTGCTTATTTGAACAAGTTGTTCAGAAAGATGCATTCCATATCTTCACCCCAACCAAAGCTAAGCTGTGATCCATCTCCTCCAGCCAAGCTTTCACAGCCAAAAGCTTAACCTCTGTGCCTGGGGACTGATACCTCCAGTGGTGATGCCATATAAATTATACACAGCTGTAAAATACAAGACTTTCTTCTCCCAAAGAAAGTCCACTATAAATCAAAGAAGGTATTTACTTGGAGGAACAAAATCTTCCTTTTCTGGTTCTTTGCCCTGGAAGAAAACAAAGATCAGTCAAACATTTCCATTTCTGCAATGCACATGCAGGTCTAGAAGCACAAGAGACATATTTTATACCCCTTCTCCAGGGAAAATTGAAGCTGAAGTTACAAAAGCACCAAAATAGGGGAAAGAAGACAAAGAATGAGAATCGAAGCCAAAATTTCATCTTTGCTATAGGAATATATAAGAGAAGCTGACAGGGGAAATTTGTTTTTACTACTACCAGGGGTATTAAAGACAACAGAATCCTCTTGATAGCACTGCAGAGAAACCAGTACATGAATCAGCTGCATTTCTTCCTATTATGGGACTGGCCCAGAATATGGAGAACATGAGAAAAAGCAGAGGTACAAAAAGCAAAAGACAACAAGCAACAGCAAGATGCAATAATTTACTTCCACTAGTGCCAGGAAGCCTTTATGGCTGTAAGACAAGCTCACAGCAAACAATCCGGGTATCTCTTACACCGACTCACCTTGCGCAGACTCATCTGCTTTTTGTAGAAGTTGTCCCACTCCCGCTTCCGACGCTCTTCGTTGTCTTCCTCCCAATTCCCACTGCTTTCTTCATCGTACCTGGATAAGTCAGGGAAACAAGAGGAGCAAGCATTTCTGTAGCTGCAGCATTACCTGGGGGACAGGTCTGGAAAGCCTAGGCCACCCCAGTGATGTTTCCCACATCCTTTCTGAACAACTCTTAGCTTTTAGTTTCACTGCCATCCCTCAACCTGGACAGCTGAGAGTGTCCTCCAAAAATTCATGGGATTTGTTAATCCCATGAACTTTAGTTAGCGGTGGCATGAACTGGTAGCACTTAACTAACACTCTGAGAATGGAGGGCTCCATTTAAGCTCCTCCAGATTGTCCCATGGGGTTGAGGAGTCACTGACTCCTGCCATATACCTCATCAGTCACTACTGCCCTGGGAGCAGAGATGGCAGAAAGGGCACAGCATCCATTCCTCAGCCTCAGCTGTTCACAGCCTGTTGTAGTAAATGAAATCCCCATCACTAATGCACTGAAATGCAGCAGCTGATCCTCACCACATGTAGCCCAGGAGTTTGCTGCCTCCCACAGCTGCCACAGCCAAAACTTACAGGTATCACAAATCAGAGCTTTAGGGCTGTTGACTATTACAATTTCCAATCAAACAATCAAAGGAAACTACAATCAAGTCATGGAGAGGTTCAATAAATCAAGTGGCAAACACGGTGCTGTACAACAGCATTGGCCGTGGCTTTTCAGGTCGTGAGACCAAACACAGTCTTAGGTCACAAGTACCAGTTTCCTCTGACTCAGCCTGAAGAAAAAAGCCACCAGTCTCAAGCTGTTTAAGGTAAAGCAGGGCCAGGCCAGTCCAACAGCACTGTTTATCCTGGCAGAGCTTCACGGGCAGTGCCAGCAGCGAAACTTCATCCTGACAAAGCTGCACAATCACTGCACCTCAGCCAGAGAACAAGGAGAAGGAGAAGTTGTCAACTCCACACTGCCAAGCATTTTACAGAATTAATCATGTTTTCCACTGCACATATTCCTTTTGCTGTCAGCCTGACGGGAAAACACTAAAATTTCACAATCTGCAGAAGAATTTGACACTGGCACTCCATTGCACCCTCTGTGGTGACTAAAGTTCTGCCAGTGGCCCCCAGCCTGCTGGCCCACAGGCAGTTATACTGAGTCGGGAATGAAATCTGGACCACGTCATCTTGGTCTCAATTTAAACATTTTTGATCTTGTGACTGTGAGCAGCCTGAGCCCACTTGCTGCTTTCAAAAAATTTCAGGCTAGTTTCTTGAGCCAATTACATTCTGCAGGGCAATTCTTAGGTCTGTCAAAACAGCTTTTGGCTCTCTGGGACACGAACGTGAACAAGGCTGCCAAAGTGTGTGGAAAATGGAATTCCAGCTCCTGCTGCCAGGAAGTTACAGGAAAATACCATCCACACAGAAACATGTGCTGAAAATAGGAGTGGCTGGGCCTGCAGCTGGGAGATGCTCTTTTCTCTGATAGTTCCTATAAGCTGAGTTTTATCTCTCCAGCACAGACCTGCTAAAACCTCTGCAGCCTCTCTTCCCGCCTTCGTACAGCTCTGGGTCGTAGGCATCCCAGGAGGAACCAGTGGGCCCGATGCAGGTTTTGCTCCAGTTGTTGGTGCAGCGTTCCAGTGACTCCAGTTGCCTTTTCACTGCCCCTGGGTTCTTGCAGAAATCACAGCACTTGTTACAAGGTGGGGTGACATCGCCGAAGTACTTGGCTATGGCAGCGTGGCGACATCTAAACACAAGGGAAGTGATCTGGTCGTTATTTTTATTCATGAGAACTCCACCCTCCAAATGCAGGGTGTTTGTTGATACAGATTTGAGTCTTTTTTTTCCCCCACAGAATGCCTGTTCCAGCAGGAATCACAGGGCTAAGTGGGGTTCTGTTCCTGGCACATTGCTTAAGGTCTCTCTGCCTCCACTTCCCCACACGTGAAACAAACACTGACATTAATCTCTTCTGCTAAATCCTTTTAGATCTTTGAGACCTGCAAAAGGAAGTTTATGAAATATGCAGTTATTAATTCTGTATCATTGGCCAAACATATTCCATGTCCTATCAGCATGGCTGTAAGATAAATATGTGAAGAGTTGATCCCTACACCTCAGAGTGTATCTGTATATTCCACATTGAAGAGCTTCTCATTTTACTGTTTGTGGTTTGAAGGTGAAGAAATCTATATCTGAAGACACAGGAATGTAAATTAAGTCCCAGAATTAGAGTCCAGACTGAGGTCACAAGGGAGCATCATTCAGGTAACACATGCCTGGGTCTTGATCTGCTCCCACATGCTCCAGATCAGCAGCCAAAATTGGGGTCCTACATCCATGAAAACCAGTCCATTTACTCATACAGTATTGCACAATCAGTTTACCAGACTTAGCAAACTAGCCATGTGAAAATGATTAGATTCTTCTAGAAATCTTCAAAAGATTTTTGGCATTGCTTTTGGGTATGTAAAAAAGAGTTTGGTGACAGAAATATGCTCATTAGCAATACAGGCAGGAAGTAATTTCTCTTCTAGAACACTCCTTAATTTAAACCAGTGAATACACTGATTTCACTAAAGAAGAACCAGGAAGCTACTTTTTTTGGTTTTTTAAGAAAGAAGAGTTTAGAGGAGCTTTTTAAAACTTGAATTGCACAGCAGAGGTGGCCAGTTGTCTCTCAGTCAAAATGCTGATACTAAATACACAGAAACATCTACTTCATCAGGCATTTAGAGATCAAATCCCGCAGCCAAGAGGGAACAAGAGTTATTTTAGAAGAGAATTATTTTACTACAAAGAAGAACAAAGTGGAGATTTTTCTTCTCTGCCAAGGAGTGCCCTAGTTGGCTTACCAACTTCATCTGCAAAAAGTGGGTCACAGAGGGGAAAAGTAAGAGAGTGAGCACTTCATTTATTCTTATTATAAACCCTTTAAGGCATGTCTGAACTTGCCAGAGATCTAACAAATGCAGTTTTCTTCTTAACTCGCGTGTGTGTTTGGGGGGGGGACACAAGTGCATGTCTACCAAAGCACCACAAACAAACCCTGCCAGGGTCTGTAGAGGCTGCTCTTTCCCACAGCCCGGCAGGTTGATGTGCCAAGGGGCACAGGTTACAGATTCCTGACTCCACAGCAGTGCTGAAGCACAAAGGACCTGGCACTGCTCAGGTGAGCAGGCTGCACCAGTGTGACCTTGCTCTGCACGGTGTAGGGAGCTGAAGGCTGGAGAGGGCTACGACAAAGCTGGCTTTATATCCCCCTGCAGAGCCACACTGACTCACTCTCCTCTTGCACTCAAAGAGCTCCTTTCACATGGTGGGGAAGGGTGGGGGGACTGGGATGGGGGCAACACATTCGATCCCCTTGTCCTGCCTTTCCAAAAGAGCTACTGGTGCTGCCTGCCCTGCCAATGCAACGTGACTATAGAAATGTCAGCGAGCTGCAAGTCAGCTTTTTGTTTCCCCAAAAGAAAACAGGCAGGCATTCTCATTAGCCCATGGCTCTTTCTCTCGCATGCACTGATCTGTATGAGAGTTAAGCGAGGCATACAGTAATGGTCAAGCCCTCTCCTCACTCCTACAGTTTAATCACCAGGCTTATGCTGGGGAGGGACATCCACACACACCTCTGACCCTTAAAGCAAACAAGTGGGATGCCCCAGGGGAGGGCTTTGGTGGAAGCAGAGATCAGCTCTGAACTCACTGGAACTTAAAGAGTTGTAGTTTCTAACCCATCAGCCCTGCAAAGCCAAGCTCTTTCCACCCAGGTTCCTGTAACTGCCTGCATCTTCCTGAAGAATTACCCCATTTCACAGAGCCACTTCCACAGCCCCACTTTAGCCAATGGTGCTCAGGACTTGGGTCATAACGGAAATTCATTTGCAGAACTAAGATTGCAATCCTATAATTAAAGTCAAAAGGCAAAACCCAGAGTTACTAACAAGGATGCTGGGGGTAATCACTGGATTACAGCTTAACTGAACACGAGAGGTCCTGAAACATAGTCACTTGTACATTATCATGAGAGGGGAAAGCTTCCCAAGCCACATGGGCACCTGACTAATGCCCATGAAATGGAGATGATTTACATAAACTAATGGCAGTCTGTACACATGTCCTAAAATTATTTCATCTTTTAAATATGCAACTGTATTATTTGTCTCCCCTCACCCTTCAACAGCTGATCATTGGCCCTCAAGATGTCTAAACAAAATTATTTCATTTGAGGCATCCTGCCCTGATTTAACATTACGGAATAGGATGAAGAGCAAATAACAACCAAGTTTATTAACACGTTTTTGTCTGTGACAATACATTTCAGGAAAATGCTAAACTGACCACACCTGCACCAGTGTGGGTTTGGTAGTCCTTGGTTTTGCACACCAGCTAAAACAGGAGCACCATTCCTGCAATTAGTAGAAGCAGATGGACAGTCAGAGAGAAGTAACATTACATATCCTGAGAGAAGATTTGCCTCTCTCAAAATTTACCAGAAGAAAAGCATTCCCTCATATGAGGGCAAGGGTACATCAGAAATGCTTCCTGAAAAAAACACCTCAATGAGACATCAAGTCTTGGAATACAGCCAAGAAGTGAAAGTATTAAAAAAGATAAAAATCGTGTGAGGACAAAACAGTTACGCAGATGCCATTTGTTGAGTGAAAGCCACTTAATAAGCTTTATCAGATAGAAGAACAAATCATGAGGTTGATGCGAAATTCTAATGTTGCACCTCTCTGAAGGACTGTATCCCTTTAACATCACCTGAACTTCACCTCAGAGACAAGACAGTGGGTGTCAGCTGTCCCCAGAATACAAGAAGGAAAAACCACAGCATCAAGAGAGTAAATGACTTGGCCAAGGGCATGGAGCAAATTCACTGCCCCAGCATCACCCCTGCTCCCCTGTCCCTGGCAGGTCCCTCTTACAGTGCTGCACTGTCCTCACCACTTCTTGCTCTGCCCCTTCAATGAACACATGAGAAAAACTCCTTCCCCCAGGAGTCAGAAGGAAACCGGGCAGCGTAAAGAAAAGTTACTTGCTTTAACACACCCCCGAACTATCGCAAGGAAAGAATCAAGTCTCACTCCGGAAAAAGCTGAAATGAAAAGGTAAAAAAGAAAAGACCTCTCTGTGGGGAGATGCACAGAGGAAAACAGCAACAAGTGCTGGCCCCTGGGCGCCCCGGGCAGCGGAGCTGGCACAGCGCTGGCTCAGCCCCAGCCCGCGGTGGCTCCCTGCCGCACGCCCTCCCTCCCTCCCTGGCACACATGTAACACGAAACTTCGGATCTCCAGGACAACCAGTAACAAAAAAAAAAAAAAAAAGGCAGAGACAACAGCTGGCTGTCAGCGGCAGAGCACAGAGGAGCCGAGCGAGGAGCGAGACACACGCCAGGATGAGGGGAGAGATGACGTGAAAGTTTAAGACGACGGCAAGAAAAACAAGAGGAGAAGAAGAGCTGGCGGCGCGCTGGGGTAAGGGCTGAGCTAACGCTGGTGTTCGGGCACCTTAACCTTCCGCTGGTTAGCGAGGAGCTCCTGCGGAATGAGCCATGGAGCAGAGCTTGCGAGCCTGAATTTGTGTGCAAGGGGCACTGAGGAGCAAAGGTGGCAGGAGAAAAGCTTTTAAGCGGATTGCAGAGAGCCGCGCTGCGGCCGCCCTGTAACAAAAGGAGCTGCCCGCAGCGCTTCGGGTCCGAGCGGGACCGAGCAACTTTTGTTGGTTAGAAAGCCTGGCTGCTCATTTTTCCGTGCTGCTACAGAATGTGACCTTCGCTAATAAGCAGGTCTAGCACGGGGCACTGTCCACAGCGGTGACCTGATATAGCAATAGTGTGGACAAGAGAGCTGGGCTGCCCCTGTGAGCGAGGGCTGTTCGTGCCTGTAGCGAGGAGCTGCCAGCGCAGGCAGGCGTGTGTGAAACCAAGCGGGTGCCAGCCACAGCATTTCTCCAGAGCTCCTCCCAGCTGCAGCTAAGTTTTATCCCCCAAATCCTGGAGCAAACAGAGAGCATAGAAAACAAGTCCTGGTCGGGGAACTAACATATTGTGCAAGTTAAGCATCTGTGTCCAATAGAAATCAATGGAAAGATTTTACACGGCTTCTAACAAGGACATTTTTAAAAAAAGAATTCAGCTGTGGTGTATGCTGGTTTACTGTTCAAAGCAGCATGGGAACCCACTGCTGAGAGACACATAGATGCACACACACGGTCTATGGTTTACAGTAACAAGACCGTCAAGTTTGCATGCCGTGAAAAGGGAAGGGAGAGGCGAAGGATCCCCTAAATACATAAAATTATAGAATCATAGAATAATTTAGTTTGGAAAAGACCTTTAAGATCATTAAGTCCAAGCCTTGGTTTTACAGAGGTGTCCCACAGCCTGCTGTCCCATCTCCATTTTGCTGCTGGGTATGGGAAGGGGCGCTGGCAAAGGAGACCCATCATATAAACCCCCTTTTTCTGCCATATGAAGCTGATTTCTCTGTGTTGAAGCTCTTGCAGCTCCTAGCACTGAGCTGGGACCCCCTCAGCCTCTTCCAGGAGGAGCATGGGCAGTCAGCTGTTTACAAACAGAGAGCCAGAAAGCCAGTTCTCATAGAAAGATGTCTTCCCAATCCTACACATGCCTGTAGGGAGGAATGTTAAGGATCAGGTATTTCCACTTCTCTCCATATCCATTAACGTGGAAGGGAGGGCAGGTCTTTCTGACCTAAGTGTTGTACAAACACCGAATTGGAACTGCCTGAGTGAGGAGATGCAGCAGTTAAGACCCACACGCCTCCAGCCAAGCCCTGGGCTCAAGGGGATGGAGGGAAGTTTCCACCCTGCTAATGAAGGGTCTGTGTAGGTTGGTTGCTGCAGTTAAGATGGATTCTCAAATAAAGCATGTGAAAAAACAAAGTTTAGGGAAACAAAAAAAAAAGGGAAGGAGGGAGGAGTGAGGGAAGAAGGGCAGGGGAGGGAAGGAGGTAGAGAAACGTGCCAAGTTTTCCTCGCCAAAAAAAAAATGTGAAGGGGTTTGGCTGGGGGGTTGTCCAGCCGCAGCCGCACTGTACATGTGTGTGGGGGAGAGGAACAGCAATATGAAACACATGTCTGGATAAAAGCAGCAGGACATGGCTTGTGTTACAGCTGTCACAGTGCACAGGCCTCAGCCTCATTACAATGTAAGGGCGGTTATGGGAGCGGAGGAACAAAATAAACCCAGTTTTGATAGAGCAGATCCTTTCTGTGAGACAACCCTCTGATCACACAGCCTGCAGTGGGCCAGAGCAGAGTCACACATGGACAGCAGGGACTGTAAGGGACTGTGAGAGAGCTGAGTGAGGAGAGTAGCACCCAGTCCTCACCTCCACTGGGGCTCTCACTGCTTTCTCACACAGCCACAGCTGATGTGGTTCAAAACGGCTTCCTCTGAGGAAGCAGCTGTTGTAGCCTTTAGTTTTGAGTTCCTACACCCAGGTGACATCTTTACTAGGATCAGTCCATCTTATTTCAAAAACCTCAAAAATGCATGTAACTTGTGGGACCTGCAGGTCTGAGATCAGCCAAGGACAGGGCACAGAGGGGGCTGTTGAAAGGTGGAGGAGTTTCCAGCACTCCCTGCGAGCTCCAGCTGCCAGACCTCAACCACCAAACTACTGATAGATCCCACTATGTTTGTGAAGTAACTACAAGGCTTTCACAGGCACACAGCTACCTCTCTGTCAGCTTCCTGGGGAATGGTTATTTTGCTAATATTAGAATAGACTTTCAGGCTAGATTCAAGCATCACCAACCCTAAAAAAAGTTCTCTTGTAGAAGAGCTCCAGGTTTATTTTTAAAATTGACCTTTTCCTTTCATTGGATGGCTCAGTGCTTTGGTCTCCCCACTTAAAAAATTCCTAGTAGTGAGGAATTATCTCGTGGGGTTTTGTGGATGTGTTTGTGGGATGGACTGGAGAAAACCAGGGTGCTCAGTAGAGGTGTAAAGACTCAGCTCAGTGCCCCAATGGGTACCTCAGCTACTGAAAATGCTATTGCAGGGAATTCAGTGCCTTTTTATATTAATCTAATATTTGGTTGTAGGGGAGAGAAGGGACATTTACAGTGCTGCCTCAAAACCCACCTCCAAATAGTGGGTGGTGGTGATGACAGGGTATTCCAGCCAAAGGGCTGCCCAGTCAGGGCAGCTTTATAATCTGAAGGAATGTGTGGCCTTCTTTTCCAGACCAACTGACAAAGTCAAAACTTTTCTCCCATGACATTGAGCTGCAATTTACCAGTTTGGGTGTGTGCTGTTAAAGGGCTGAATTCTCTTGATACTGGAAACTATTTTCATCTGCTTGGGAATGAATTATAGGTCTGTCTGGCACCGTTCACTCCTGTTTTAGGAAAAAAAGGGCTTGTCTGAACTATAGTTAAGATTCACGTGGCTGGTCAACTACAACCACGGCAGCAAACATTGCATTAACAATGATGAGGGAAAACCATGCACTGATAATACAACTACATTTCTATGGCCCTTTTCATCTCAGCAGTACACTAAAAGCTTGGAACAATAAACAATCGTGCAGGAATTATGACACGTTATGCCAAACTGCATCCAGACTGTAGTCACACCTAGCAACCCACATTGTTCTGGAACAGGAAGCACTGCAGACCTTATCCAGATGAAATCAGAAGCACATTTCAAGAACAAAGCTGGTAGGTTTTGAAACTGGTCAAAGCTTCGTGTTCTTTAGAAAGTGGCCAAACACAGTCAGAGTTTATTTTGGAGTTTTAGATCAGAATAAAAAGCATCCCTTCCCCTTTGGCTGCTCAACACCCTCCTTCCATGAGGCTGGGCTTGCCTTCTAAGACTTCCCACAAAATAAGCTACCACAATCCATACAGGCTTCCCATCCCTGCACAGATCCAATTTCAACCAATTTGACTTGCCTGAGTAAGAACAACACAAAGCATTTGCTTCTCCACAGTCAGTCTTGGGAAAAAGACAAGATTGCAATGGGAATGTTGCCCTGGCATTCTGTTTGATGGGCACATCAGGGAGGTTCTCCTTTGTAAGGTCTCTGGAGCTTTGGTGCTGTGGACAGCGGGCACAGTGGAGGAGATCTGACTCCACTGGGACCTGCTGCATTAGGACTAGAGGCACGGACAGCTTCTTGTTCCCAACAAATTCCCCCCTCCAGTGGTCTCCATTTTTAGATTACCTGAGCAACAAATCCACACAAAGCACAGTAAAAGCAATGGATGAGGATCATGGGAAGAGCAGTAGACCCCCTGTGGAGCATGGCTGGCTTAGGAACAAACAAGATGCTTTCATCTACTTCCAACCTAAATGGGCTCAGTGACCAAAGTGTAACAGGCAGTGAGCAAGTAAAGGCCAGTTCAGTTTGTAACTGCAACAAAACCAGGGACTTATTGTCTCCTATCTAAAGATTTCCCAGCATGTTGGAGACTTGGACACACAACAATTAACAAACAAACCTCTGATGATGCTTATATGTTCCAACTCTTTGCAGAGATGAAGTCACCCAACAGAGGGATGGGATGACTTATCCAAAGTCACGCCACCAGTAAAACATCACTGGCAGGCCAGGAAAACTGCCTCTATTTACTAACTTCCAGTCCTGGGGCTAAACCACAAACTCAAATGCATGTCCTTTGCACTTAAATAGGCTACTCAAATACCACCAGGGTTATGAGTAAACAAGTGTCTCATTCCTCAGCAGTAAATTTCAGCTCGCCCACTCCCTACAGTTCAACTCTGGATGCACCTGTGTGCACACACAGATCAGATGCAGCTTTCCAAACCAAAGCCAGACCAAAAAACCCCTATCAATTTGCATCAATTCCAAAAGATTTAAAGCAACCTGACTAGCTTTAAGCAGTGGCATGTGGGACCCCATCACACATGGTCATCCCAAAGCTCCTTTTGTTGCTTGAAGCCTGGAAGCCCTCCCACACAGCCAGTTCACAGCACAAAGGAACTTGACTGAGGCTTTTCTCTCAAATGTCTAGATTGAGGCTTTTTAATGGCTTTATTCTCAAAAGGACTGAGCAGCCAACTTCTTTGAGTGCTTCAGTATGGCATGAGTCCATTAAAACAACTCAGAAAGATAATTTCAGTGCTATTATGGCAATTTTCACAGCTTTATTCAGTGGGCACAGCAAGATGAATCTGCATTAGTGCTTTCTGGGAATCTGAATCTATATAAGCCCTGAACACAGGCCATGCTGTTTGGTTTTACAGGGCCATGTAATCCTTGCAGCTGAGCAGCACACCTGCAGCTGTTACCATTCCCCTGCATCATTACTGTGCTCTCTCTTTTCGACCAAGCCTAACAACTCATGACACATGGCAGATTGGACCTTTTTTTCCTCAAAAAGAAATAAACCCAAATTAAATGATTTATCATATTCCCTCCTCTGCTGTGCCTTGTAACATAGGGAAGGGCAGAAAGATTTGATGATCTAGTTCAACTGGCAACACCGGATAGATGAATTATTTCTTAAAGAACAGCCAGAACAGGATACAGCTGAAATCATGGATTTCAAGCTGCCACCCCAGCAGGAAATTCTAACCCGCCTGTCACAAGACACCAGCATTGAGTTTACTTCCTTTTCCACCTGAGTTTCTCATCTTGCCTCTCTTCACCTTATTCTCACTTCATGTGAGCTCTGGCTACAGCTGTGGAGCAGAAGTTCCTGACATTAGTCTAACAATGTGCTATGAAGACCACACTGCACTGTGGTCATTCACTGTTTCTTCTGTAACAAGTTCCATCAGCTTTGATACCCTACAGCCATGTCTCCTCTGCTCTGGAGGGGTCTCATCCTCAGTGGGTGAGGTTTTGAGGAAGGAAAATGATGAGCAAGGAGAAAAACACCAGCAGACAATTACGTTTGCTCCAAGCTCCACAGAATCTGTGAGGTAGTAACTTGGGTGGCTCTTCCAGGCTCTAAGCCAGCACTCTAACACTAGAAAGTAAACTGTCAGTTAACCTATAACCTGCAGACCTACAACCTTAGGTTTTAAATTTCCCAAGAGCTGCCTGTTTTAGTAATAATCATTACAATTACTGCTTCAGTAATGAATATGCTGTACCACCTTTCTGTTACTACTGTTGGTGACAGCAGTAACAGAACTGGGAGCTTCCTTGAACACAGTATAACAAAAAAAAAAGGAATTAATTCTTACAACTTGACTCTGAAATTTGTAAGTAATGTCATCACTGTTGTGTTGTACAAGAGGAAGATGGATAAGTGACACAGCACTATTCTTACCCTTATGCCAATCTCAAGGGTGAGCTCTTGGTTTCGCTGAAATCAAGTGGGAAAAGGTCAGAATCAAAACTAGTCCTGAACAAAGACTTTAAATCACAAGTAGAATGGAACATACAAGTAGAATGGAACATACAGAAGTCTGTGAATATAACTGGCTTTCTTGGGGGAGTTTCACTTTTTTTTTTTCTTTAAGAATTATTTTATTATTCACCCTTTTGCTACTCTGCACAAGCAGAAATCCCAAGCAGCAAGAGCCCTTGGAACCAGAGTGCAATTCAGAAGTGCAGTCAAGCAGAAAAACATTTGCTTCCTCACGGGTAGACTGGAGACTGCACCACACACATCAAACTTTGCCCCTGATGTAGTTCAGACCAAGGTAAACAGGCAACATTCCTTGCAAGTTTTAGAATAAAAACTCCTTCACTTAGCTCCAGATCAGGTACCATGGGCAGGGGAATGGCCGTTACTGAGACACGCTTTTCCATTTTAGACTAAGCACTTTGCTAATCCAGAGTTCTACAATCCTAATCAGTAATTTTACACTGTATACCCAAACTTCACAAGCCTGGCTCTTATATTTGTTCCTTCTGGTGCAGTCCAAAGCATGGCATGGAAGGTTATTACAGCAGATTCCTTACTAGGAGAGCTTCTGGACAGGCAGAAACACCTCCAAAGGGAACAAACATTTTCAGGATGTTAGAGCCAGAATTTTTTTTCCTTTTTTTTTTTTTTTTTTTACATTTTTCTTCTAGAGCCAAGAACAGAAAACAAATCACTTCACCTCTGCTTCCTCCACCATCTCTTGGAATGGAAACAAAACTGAAAACCTGCTGACACAGAATCCCACAGCACCGTGCAAAGGATAAGGCAGCCGTTTCTGGAGCAGCTCACTTGGGGTATGCAGTCATCTGGAAAGAACTATTTAGCCCTAGTCTCAAAAGTGACCTTTTCAGGTCAAAAGGCCACAGCTCTGCCTCCCTGCTAAGTTGCACAGAGATCTTTCTGTAGATGTAGATTTTCCATCCACCCCCATCCCAGCTGGTTCCGATTTTTATTCCTTAGCTTGGATTTAAAAGAACAAAGAAAAGCCTTTTTGAATTGCATAAACATACAAAACTTAATTTAACTTGGCACTGTAATATTTAAGCCCAGCATGCAAAGAAACAGCCAAGGTCTCTCTGTCCTCAGTGTGTTTAGAAGAAACTGAACTCCAAGCCTCCATTTGTTTGAGTAACCAATCCAGATGTGCAGGAAGGAATTAGCTTGTTCTGGAAGTGCTGTCTTGGTCACTTGGCTTTGTGTTATCACTAAGACCAGGACATTAAACTGCAATGTTCAAGTCCCATAACCCAGTGTTGACTATTACAAAACACACAAACTAGCACATTTTGATACAACAATGACATAAAAGTTATAATCCATTCAAGTGTTGACCTGTCCAAACACTTGTTTTAGGTGAAACTATGGATGTTTCTCAACAATATCCAATTCCATTTCCTGACTGAAGAAAAAATTGAGCATCTACAGGTCTCCTGCCCAATAGTTTGTTGCGATGCCTTCCCAAATCCTGCTCATGGGGCAAAAGATCAGCAAATATTGGTGGCAAAACTGAGGCACATAACTTTGGTTACACTAATATTTTCAGTAACAGTAGCTCCTGATGATTACTTTGAGAATAAAGAAGGTCTAGGATTAATGAGCAGGATTAACCTCCCTTGTGGAGCATCTCCCCAACAGATCCAGGGGCTTTTATTTGCTCATCACCAGCATTGATGGGTGGACATCCATTGTTCAATTCATATATTGCTCAGTTAGAATGTGGCTTAAAATAAAACCCTTACCTTGCATTCATCTGTAAGAACTTGAAAAGCATCCAGCTGTCCCCAGTGAATGCAGACTTTAAATCTTAATATCACCATACAGTAAAACTGGTTGATAAAACATTATTAATGGTATTGTACTGAGGTGTTGAAATAAATGCCTTAGTTTTTGAAGGGGCTTTCTGTAGCTCAAAGTGCAAGAAGCTTTCAAGGAAGTCTACTTTGTGTTACTCAGTAAAAAACAACTGAAAACTATGTACCACTGGAGTTTAGCATTTGGAATTCAAGTTGAGTTAGAACTGCACTTCTTTCTGGAAGGACAAGTTAGCACAGCTAGAAAAAAATTTATTTTCATTGGCTGAAAGCCAAGGGCAGGCACTGTCCAGTTCTAACTCCGTGCCTGCTGAAATAAGTGTCCTTGTAGAAGAAACACCGTTTTGCCTTTGCTTAACAGTGCAGTTGACAAAACACCCTCGAAGCTGGATTTTGAAATTAAAACAGTGCTAGAACACGTAGATAGTTAATAGTCCTCCACCTTAGCTACTGGGAGCAAGGACTGAGACCAGATAAACTTGTTTTCCTTGTGATCACCACCTGTATAAGAAGGCTGGCAGCTCCCTAGCATTAGTCAGTGAAGAGGTTTATTCTCTGTTTGGTTCTTCTACAGCATAAAGCCTGGAGAGCTTGTGACAGAATGTCTACTGAAACTTTTCTGAAGGAAATTCAAGGCATTGGTGAGAAGTTTCTCCTTAAGCTCCAGAAACTGCCCAAGGCTGAGCCAGTGGAGATTGTCTGCTTTTGTGTGGTTCTTCTGTTCATTGGTGAGTTTACTGGTGGAGGCCAAGGGGTGTCAGAATTTCTCTTCTCCAGGGGCAGCTTGTGCCACACTCTTGGTTAGTGGGTTGGTGGTGTTGGCAATTGTTTTCCAGGCTGTGCTCTGAGGCCCAGGTTAATTTCTAGGTAATTTTTTTTAATACTCAGCACATATCTCTACATGGATGCAGAGCATGACAGGCCAACAGCACAGCTTTACCCAAAGCTCTCATATTTAAACATTGGTTTAAACAGCAGCATTTTAACCAAACCAGAGCTGCTGTAATGTTTTGATGCATAGGAGATAGTTTATGACAAATGGTATTAGGGCATCTCCCTGCCACAAAAGACACTTAAGTGAGACTCTGAGTGTCATTCCTGTTCCTGGCTCAGTGGAAGCCAGTACACTTCAGATGAGCCTATTTATTCACCTCTGGTAATGGCAAGATCTCTCCTGTTGCTCTGTGTGGGGATGGCATGGAAGGAATAACAAAAAACTGCTTGATCAAGGGGGATGAAGTTTGTTTATACGATGGGAAAAACAAGCAGGAAGGAAGACAGGCCCTCCTCCTCAAAAACACAGTTTGCTCCCAGACAAAAGGAAGGGTGTGTATCCAACTGGACACTCCTCCCTGGGCTGGAATTCAGAAAGTCACACCTGCTGCTTTATTTTGTTCATACCTACAGCTGGTTCCCCACAGGTTCAGATACCTGGCAGCCCAGCTCCAGGCTTTGAAGGAACACATGCACACACACACATGCACGTTCACACACTGTTATGTGTTTTGCAGGATGAAACATGTCATCCTTTTCTACTCCAGATAAACTAATATATCCCTCCCAATGCCAACCATCATGGCTAGAGGAGAATATCAGGGAGTTAGCCCACTGCTTTGTGAAACAAAACTCTGCATTTGAAGTATCTATTTTTTCAAGCTAAATACAGAAGAAAGAGTAAAGCCAACCCAGTCATAAATATCTATCCTTAAAGGCTACACTGCATGCTCTCTTCAGAAATACAACTGACAGTTTGAGCAACCAAACCCTCTTGAGTTGCCTCTGACACAACTATGGGCAGAGTTGGATTTTCCTCCTTTCCAGGCACATAGCTCTGCTTAGTAACTGCATGTCAGCTCCTAAACAACAGCCCATGAGGCAGGTGAAGGTAAACCCCCACATGGTTTGGTATTTAGCTCTTAAGATCTCAAAATACCAGGTAATGATTGTCCAGATTAAATGGATAACAAATACAAGGGAGCAGGAACTTAGGAGGGGGGAAGTTGGGTATATAAGGCAAAAAAAATTCACAAGAAACCGGGCTTTGTTCATTTTGCTGCTCAACAAACAACTTGCAGGAGGCATAGGGATTGCTCCAACACCATGAAACAATATCCTTTGCTTCTTTTTCCAGTCACTGTTCTGGTGCTCATGATCATTGCCTGCAGTTGCTGCTGCTACAGCTGCTGTGGCTGTGATGAGACCAGAGGTAGGAAGAGCCAAGTCCGCCCGACTGCCCGCTCGTGAAGTGCAACGAGGTGACACAACCTACTATCAAGGACACACATGGACATCATGATTCAGTCCTATGGGAATGACTTTCCACACTAGCTCACTGAAAATGGCAATAACAATATTAATTAACATGACTCAAAGGACCAGAAACCACAGCGTAGAATTCCTTCTCTCTGTGACAGCCACTACTGTGACCAGAAAGGTAAAGCTCCTTTACCATCACTGTCTCCCTTTTCTGGGGTGGGATGGGATGGGAGGGCATGGACACAAGTTGCTGAGAAAAGAGACAGCTTTCCCAAAGACAGCCCTGCAGCTGGGCCAGCCAAGGATCCCCTCTGTGAGCACGGAGCCACAGACCAAAGCAGAGAACACGTCCAGGACCACATGCCAGGCAGTGGCTGCTCTCCTCACAGGTGGCTAATCCAGAAGGATGGTGCTGGGCGTTAGCAAAACTCACTGACATCACCACATGCTCAGGTGATCATGGATCAAGCCCAAACCTGCTCTCTCAAAAACCAGCTGCAGGAGACATGTTTAGCTGAGTTATCTGCTGAAAACAACAAATCATGGACCTTCTGATCCAGACGTGCCAGCTGAGGCTCTGAGAACAGCTGGTAACAAGTGCTCCTGGTGTCATTTCATTGGTGGTACAATGAGGTGAAATTGCCGAAGAAAAAATTCAGATCATGTGGAATATTCTTTGTAAACAGAAAGACGAAGGCAAAAGGGAACAACTCACCAACACCACAGCTTATTTTGATCACGCTGCTGCTAAACGTGCTCCCTCCCCACCCCCCTGTGTGGTTCTACTGCTTTTTGCAGATGAATGGTTCTTGCAGAGCATGGGAGCTACAGGAGATGAACAAATCCCTGCCCTTGCTTGAGGGATCTGTGGCCTGACTCCCTGCACTGCGTGCAGTTTATTTTAGTGGACATAAACATTATGCCAAGGGTATGTTTATGAGCAGGCACAAAGGCATTTTGGAGGAGTGACGTGCACCGTGGTAACCGTCACTTCAGGGTATGTGAGCAGCAGCTGACAGCGGGCACAGTGACAGAGCAGAGCCAAGAATGGGCTGTGCTGCTGGAGTTAACAAGTGCAAATAAATCCCTTTTCCATGCTGCAGCCGCTGTGTATGTTTGGTTTGCGCTCCGGTGAACTTCCGAAAGGGATTTATGTACGTACAAGGCTGTGGCACAGGCCACGACTTTCACAGCTGGGCCAGCCCAGTGGAAGGCCAAAATACTGCACAACTCAAAGCCACTGGTCTTTCAGCACCAAATGTGAGACCAAACACCTTTTTGAGAAGCTATAAAAAGTTCCATGCACTAGAGAAGTCACCTTCAGCCCCTGTATCCCAAGTGCTAAGTGCAGAGGAGGCAAAAGGATTACACATGTATGTGCCAGGGGCAACATCGAGCTAGGGAGAATAGAATCATCAAGTTTTTAACAGTGGGCTTTTAAATATTCTTTACACTTCAAAAGGGAGAAAAAATAAAGAAAACTTTGTAAAGAAATGTCTTTTCTCTGATGCCTGCACCCAGATTGGTAAAAAGCACATTACGTCAGTAGTTTCTTATGTTTAAGAACTTTATTTTTTGTCAACAAACCAGATGTGGGTATTTGGCATTTTTGTGCTGCTGCACATTGGAATATATCTGCAGCCAGTGACACAGAAAATAGTCTAAGAATTAAAAGAAAAATAAAATTCCTCAAACTACCGATGTTACTTTTAAATTAATAAAAAGGAAAAACCTTCCAGCAGAAGATGAGGATGTTCCTCAGAAAGTAAATAGTTGAGCCCCACCTTGGCAACTGCCAACAGCAGACTACACTAGGATGAGCTACTGCATGCACAGTTACACTCAGACTAACAAAGCCCTGGGCTTTATTAGGCTGTCCCAAAGCTTTCACTGCCAACCAGCATGTTAGGGTAAAATAAGCTCAAGCACAGCATCAGTTCAGTCTAATCAACATTCAGAGGTGCATCACACCAACCTCTCAGATATGTCACTGCTCATTTCACTCACAAACAAGTGGCAATCAAGGTGGCATCGGCAGCCTCAGAACCTCTTTTGCAGGAGACAGACTCAACAGATGTTTCTGTATCTAAATTAAGTCACAAGACCCAGCAATGAACAGAGCTCACTTTCTTTCCTAGCTGGTGCTAGACAGTGCCAGCTACAGACATGAACAGAATCCCATTGAGAACTGTTGGAGCAGCATGGAGCCAGTCTGTGCTAAGTCAGGAGGAAGCTCAGCAGGCTGGACACATACCAACAACTGACAGGTTGCTGTCACTGGGAACAAGCTGCCAGGCCTTATCTCAACAGGAAAAGCTACAAATGCATGTTTCCCAGTGTGGTACAAGTTAAAGCACTGACAGATACCAGGCAGGGGGACAAGAGAAATGGCTCCTCTCTTATCGCTGCCACCTTAAGTTCCTGAATTAGAAACTGAATAAACACAGCACTGTTAAACAAAGAGAAGGACAGAAAATTAAGCAATTATTTAAAGGATTCAGGTGGCTTTCTGGAGCAGAGAAGTAGGCACCATTTAGAGGGGTCTCTGGACCAATTTCTACACACTTGTCTGGACCTCACAGGCCTAATGTTCTGCCTTGTACCATTTTGTACCCTGCAGTCAGCTGGGCTATTCCTATAGCTGAGATTTAGACATGCAACTTATCAGGGTGGCCTGAAAGAAGCCCAGCAAGTCCCCAGTTTACTGCAGCCCTTCAGCTTCTGCCAACTACAAACGTGCCAGTCCCTGAGTCCCTGCTCACCACCCACAAGAGCTTTTGTGTTTTTGGCTTCAATCCGTACTCATATATAGGGACCTGTAGGGAGCACCAGTGAGGATGGATCCTCTGTTTCAAAATGCAGAGCAAGATTCAGAAAAGCACAGACTAATGAGGGACTGCTTCAAACACAGCAACTCCTGCACATGTTGTGAAAGCCTGAGTGAGCTAGAAGGAACTGCAAGAGAATACCGTTACTTCAGTCCTGATGATAAAAGTGTTGAAGTCGTTTCTTTCCCTGAGGAACCTCAAAGAGCCAGCAAGGCCAGCCTCTCCAGCAGAAGTGGTTGAAGGTCTGCTGATGACTCGATGGAATAGCTTCTGTTCTGTAACATTATCCCTCTGGTTTCAAAGCCATTTGCTTGGCTTGTGAAAAATAAGTTTCCTTTTACACACACGCAGTCTCGCACACCACACTCCTCCTCCCCTCCCACTGCTCTCCAGAACCATCCCTCGGGGCTTCTCCAGTCAGGAAGGCAATAGGGAGGCAGTTTTATTACAGTTAACAGCAGTGCAATGCTCTGTAACGGGTTTATGTCAGTCAACTGTCACAACGGATTTTGGACTGCAGGGCAATCTTGTTCACGGTCTCACTTTAGGTACAGGAGTCTCCTAAAGGAGCTTCCAATACAGATCCAGTCAGGGTCTAGGAAGCACAGCCTGCCTCTCCACCACATCCTGTCCAGACAGGACATAGTGGGCCTTTACAACAGGTGTAGGAGGGGATAAAGCCATGGAGAGGAAGAGATGTCTGAGCAACAGCTGAATTAGGACTTTTTATTTAGGCTCAAGGTCTTTGATTTGATTATATTAGCCACACCTTTGCAGAAAAATCAGCTGTTAATCATTTACTGCAGCACCAAGGTAACTTCCAGGCTACCTCTGAAAGTCTCAAGGCACAGTAAGGGGTCCCTCATCACAGGCCAGGATCTCTTGGAGGGGTGCAGAGGAGGCAACAGAAGAAATACCTTCTACAAACACAACAGCTTCAGGTATTTATAAAATCTCATACAGCTCTCCTATTTCAGGAGGTTAACTGTGCTTAGCAAAAGAGAGAGGAACTTCCGGGGGTGTGCAGTCCCACAGGGTTCCTGCCTTTGGGTCTACAGAACCAGTATCTAGGCTGCCTCCTTTCTGAAGGCAAAGGAAGCTATCCAGAACAGCTTTCCTGTCCCATGTGCCTGTGGGTTAGAGACTGAGCATGGTGATCTGCCATCAGTCCAGAAAACAAACCATGAACTGAATGTATTTGGCTGCTGAAAAAGAAACAAAACCTTCAGCAAGTGCAAGCTTGTGCTTCTAGTCAAATCTGACCTGCTGAGGATGAAACATGCTTTACAGGACTAATCCTTTTCCTTATAGTACTCAGGATACCTAAGGGGCAGCAAGTCAAACAAATTTTCAAAAATAACAAAGATCTCTTCCTGTATTACATCTGCATAGTTGTATTTGCAAGAAAGTGTGAGAAATATTCCACCCTTTCCCTTGAGAAACAAGGAACCTTCAGTAAAACCACAAGATGCTCACAAAGAGATGCTGGATGTTCTTTAGAGGGCTGACAGCCGAGTCATTATGCAAAGTATCAGTGAAAGAGCAAGAGTGTAGAACCCACTGAGATCCCAGTTTAAATTATTACTGGACCTAAGTACTTCATGGAAGGAAAACTTGTGCTTCTATTGCAGAGTAACAGAAAGCATTACTAAAGCAAACTCCATTAGCAGGACTCCCTTTTTAACATAATTAGACTACTCTAAGCCTTATAAAAGCAACAAGTTGTACATGATCTTTGCTTATTGTTGGTGGGTGGATTTTTTTTTTTTTGCTTGTTTGTTTTTAAATAAGTCTTCATTTAATCTCCAGTGTGTTCTCAGAGTTTCAGTCCCCAACTCTATTTTAGAGATCTTTCTAATGGTATCAAGGAAGTCTCCCACTGAATACTTGGTTTTCATGTATAGGCTGTGCAGCTAACAGAGATGAAGAGTTCATACTGAACATGCTGGAGAGACACTATATTATTTAAAATATTGATTAACTATGATTAAAATAAATCTCAACTGCCAAAATCTTATAGAGCCAGAAGCTTTTCCTCTTTACATCTTGGTAGATCTGATTGTGAAACTGGCCTCAGCTGTATTTCTTCTGGTTTATGCTCCCATTTCTGTTTCTCCTTTTGGAAGGGGGATGCCTGTAGGCACAGACAGCATTCTGGTACTGTACTGGTTTTGGGACTGTGCTCAGAGCATAGAGAGGATACATCAACACCTGACACTGTTCTTGTCTACCCCCAGCAGGGTGGAAAACCAGCATGTCACCAGCGCAAGAGGCATCCTCAGTTCTGGAAGACCTAAAGACACTGATTACAAAAAGTGACTGGGCTCTTGGAGGGCTGGTGGTGATTGGCATCTTCTGTCTTGTTTTTATTGCTCTCATTTTATTTGCTGCTATCTTTGGGTGCTGCACATCTTCAAGGCACAAACAGAGCGGCACAAAGACAGCGACGTAAAGACGCGGTACTTGGAGCAAGAATCAGCCCAGCTACAACCTGACTGTGTTGTTCACAGAAAGCTTCCTCATCTTCTCTCCCTGGGTGTTTATTTCTCCCCATGTAACTTTCCTGCATCAAAAGCAATGCCCCAATGCCTACAAGTTGTTCTGCAGATCCACAGCAAACTCAGTACATCGGGCTGTCTGTGCTCAGGAACTGCGTGATTCGCCAAATACCAAAGTCAACTCACCTCTGTCCGATTTTCATCTTTCAAGCAAACCCACCAGTTAGAGGTGGCTAACCCCCAAAACTGATTAAGATGTCTTCTGCTGCTGCAGCTACGTGGTTCTTTTTTTTTTTTTTCACCTTGCAAAAGAGCAATAGGAAACTCTGAGCACTGAAAGCTTTGTCTAAACCCACTCTCAAAAAGCAGCTTATACCATTGTTCTCCTGTCATACCTGGACAATAGCCTAAATATACTATGCAAAAACTTGCTTGCCAGTACACAGTCTTTATTTGTTCTTATTTATAACTTTGCAAGGTCAGAGCTTAAGGTTTGCTTTCACTGTTTGGATGGTAAATAGAACTGTATTAATTCAGTATGTAAAAAAGAAATGCAACGTGGCATTTCTTTCCGTATCACCTCAGTGTCCTGCACAGTTATGAGCAGGGAATTCAGTCAGTGGTGCTGCAATATGTGTCACTGGGATGCATGTGGCATGTTATACAGCAGGAAGAATGGACCAAGCTGGGGGTGGGAAGAAAAAGTATGGGACACGTGATTTCTAATTAGATCAGTGATACTCAGATTATTATTCTGAGGCCCTGGCACAGGTTGCCCACAGAAGCTGTGGCTGCCCCTGGATCCCTGGAAGTGTTCAAGGCCAGGTTGGATGAGGCTTGGAGCAACCTGGTCTAGTGGAAGGTGTCCCTGCCTATGGCAGGTGGGGGGAACTGGGTGGTCTTTAAGGTCTCTTCCAACCCAAACCATTCTATGATTATACAAACCCCAGACACAAACAGCCCTCTGCCCCTCTGCGAGCTGGTAACACACAGCAGAAGGAGCAGACCTACTCAGCCAAGTGGATCAAATTCTTAGAGCAAGAAGCCTCCTAGAAGCTACTTCACAGCATCACCTCAACTTTAGGCAAAGAAGTGCTCCTTCAAGTGCCCAAGGACTCAGTGTTGTGTCATATTTCATTACAAAAAAGACTATCCCATAAAAACCAGGATTTGTTTACCAAGCATGACAACAAGGACAAACATGACAAAACGCTCACCAAGGCATCAGAAAAGAAGCACATTACATTCATGCTGAAAAAGTTGTCCTAGACTCAGGTGTGAAAAGTGAAATGAAATGCAGAACTTGTAAGCAAGACACATGAAGACCATTTCCAGTTAGTGAACACACACTGCTCTCTTCTTGACAAAATTACAGCTTTGATGTCTTATCCAGCATAAAACAGCAATTAGTACAATTACAGCTTACAAGGCATGCACTAAACCTGAACAATGCACATTGTGGTTGCTAGTCTGCATTTAGGTTGGGCACATCCATAATTTAAGCCTGTTTCTAAAACATTCTAAGCACCTTGCAAGGTCAATGAGAATCACAGATACCCAGTACTTTGCAGTGTAGAGCCCCTGAGATTTACAGAAACATTAAATCTAAATGCTTCCATCCCATGCTGATTAGGCTCTCTGTTTGTCCCCTTAGGAGAGAGGTGATGTAGTGAAGGAGGAGAGAGTCAAAACAAAAGCAAATGCAACTAAGTCAACCCATCATCAAAGACAGAACATTGTAAAATACATCACCAGAGGAGTTATAGTTTAACATCCCCATGTCACTTGGTGAGGCTCCAAGACCAACATCTCACTTAACTCAGAGGTGGGAGTGATGAGAGAACTCTCAGGGACACCTTCCTCAGCCCAGACAGCAAAATATCAAGCAATTAATTCAGTATTTTTTTTCCTGGACATGCAGGATCAATCTCAACCATAACAGTTCCCTGGGAGGGATAGGGCATGGTTTCCCCAACATTAACATCAGTGTTTGAAAGAAGTGCACTCACCCCAGCTCCTCGCAGAAGTTCACAATGGCATCAAAAGCTTTCATCACAGCTTTGTCAGATTCTTTTAAGGTGCCTTTTTTTTCCTGAAAGTAGATGGGGACAGGAACTATAGTCTTCAATTTAAATATAAACAGGTAAAGTAACTCTAGCAATGACCAAATCCAACCCTTCTGATCAATATGGCAAACAGGTACAGATCCTGTCTCTGCTCCAGATTTCTGCTCACCCACGTCTCTCATACAGAGCTGGGTCTGGCAGCCCTTTCCCTTCCTGCTTCACTCCCTTCTCCTGTCCCTTGAAACAGGGCTCCAGAAGTTCTAGACCCAGAAAACCTCATTTCATCTTTGATTATTCAGAGGTTACTGCAGGGAAACCAGACTAGAGCAAAGGCTGCATATCTGGGCAGGTGGATACTCTTCTGCAGCTCTCACCTGGATGTTGGAGAGCTCCTTCTTAATCAGGAAGCTGACTTGATCCCGGTCATTCCTCGAGTAATACAGGCGGCAGCAGGATGGCTTCCCATCCCTCCCAGCTCTGCCAGACTCTTGGTAATATCCAGCCATTGACTTGGCAATATTCCAGTGGGCAACAAACCTGCACGGGATAAAACAGGAAACACAAGGCTGCAGGTTTCTCAAGAGCATTTCACACATTTGTAGTGTTTGTGGACACCAACAGCAGTAAAAAGTAGGGCAGCAAAAGCATAAAAGACAGAGAGGATTGAGAACAGCAAGGGATTTTGCACAGAGAAGTTTAAGTCCTCTTAACACACAGGGAAAAAAATGCATCTGGACAACAGGTGAGCAGGATGACATGCCAAATGGATAGAAAGGAATGAGCACATGGATATCCCAAACATGCAAACAACTGTACAGCTATGAAGACTGAGAATAAAGACATTGGATTAAGGAGTTTGGGAGATTTTACCATAAAACACAGCATTCATTAAAAAGGGTTTTTTTGTGGAATACAATTTCACCATTACAAAAGACATTTTTAAATACTTGACTTTCAAAAGACACTTCTTTGCCAAAGTCTGCATGGGAAACTCTGTCTCACTGTGCTCACTTGCAGATGAAGGCACCCTTTCCTAGCCAGCAAATATGACTATAGAATCATTACTACATTTTATGTAATCTCTGAAGGAAGGTTTTCAACACACCACTGCAAGACTGCTTTAAACCTGCCAGTACCTGACTATTCAGCAATTCAGCTTATACCTGCTTTGAGAGGATTTTACAGAACAGTAACACTGCCAATTTTTTAAATACCAGTCTGCCTCAAAGCCAGCATGTCCCAAGGGCAGGTATGATGCATATGGGTGTAGCTGAAGATTAAATGACAAAAGCAAGCAAACGTGTTTCTTCAAACACAAACACCCCAGGAACAGGCCAAGCAGGAACCATCAGAGCCCCACATATTTAATGGCCATCAGGAAGTTTACTGAAGAAATTGATAAATAATCTTAAGCAAAACTGAATTAACAGTGAAGAGAGAGCAGCAGATTCCATCCAAAAGAGACACCACCTCTGTTTTCCCTTTTGCCCAAAAGAGTCACCTCTAGAAGTTGTCAGACCTGATCTTCCTTGATAACATATGCACAAATACTCATAAATCTGCCAGCACAGAGCAGAGGCTAGGCAGCAGTGCCTTGTTAACTTTGGTATAATGTCCTTTAAACTATTTTAAAAACATCCTATAAAGAGTCATTTTAACTCCATTCCTTGGAAACCAACCAGATTACAAGTGTGTTTCAGCTGTATTTCACTCTCAATCAGCCATTGATCAATCTCTAACATTTCAGTTACTTTTTGCTTTTTTTAATGATCACTGGACAGGGCAGAGTGGCTTCAGCAGGTCCTTAACTCATGCTGCTGTCCTAGGAGACTTCTCATTTCTCTGTTGGGTAATATGCATCAAGGAGTAAAGTGGTCTGTCACTGTTTCCTGGCAGCAGTGACACAGACAGAGGGATGGCACAGTTGTGAATTGATGTCCTGCCCCTCTCCCACAGTGTTCAGAGAAACTGTTTTATGTGGATTTTAGAGTAAAGATCAGGTCTGTTGTGGGTGTTGTCTGAGTTGCACCTGAATGATCCCTCCATGAAGTGATCCCAATACTCACTCAGCACAGCTATAATGCAGGGCAGGAATTCTAACACAGAGCCCTTATGGTGACAGAAATCCCAGAGGAGCAGGAATTGAAACCATGTGCAAAGTTCTAGCCTTGGACTAGAGCTGTATTTTTATATGGTTATTGCCATTTGTGAACTGCTATTTTTTCCCCTTGCATTGCAAGAGGAGAGAGATCTCCAAAAAAAGGCTGGCTCTGACTACTTTAGTAGAGGGTGCATGAATTATTTTAGGTGCAGAATTTCTTCCCACTGCTTTTTAACGGCAACTGTTCCACTAAGGGAAGTGAAAGAGGCAGCTGTGAGTGCCTTGAGATGGCTCTCTCAGAAACCCGGGGGGGTGTGGCAGAAAACAAGCATTCCTCCAATTTTCTTAATTTTGGGGATGACTGGCAAAGAGGAGCTCTGCTGCCTTGTGTTTGATTTCTTTACAAAGCCCTTCCAGGTTTGTTTTTGCTGCTTCTAAGCTAAAACCTCCCAGCTCTAGTTTTGTGGGTTTTAGCAAGTGTTCCTCAGGCATTTGAGTCAGGTGTATCAGTTAACAGAGAGACTGAGACTTTTCCTTCCCACTGCTCAGGTTTCAGTCTCTGGTGGTGCCCAACACTCAGCCTCACACACCTGACGTTTGCTTTGTCTACTCCCATTCCAAAGCTGATGGTTGCAACAATAACAGGGATCTTCTCCTCCATCCATTCATTCTGGATGGAAGTCCTGTCAGCTGGCTTGAGTCCTGGGAAGGGAAAGAGAGGGAAGGAATCAACAAAACAAAGCCCCCCAGATAAAACAAAAAACTCAAACAAACAAACAAAACCCCCAAAACAAAAACAAACAAAGAAATGAGGATTTTCTCCTCCTCCATTCCCTCACTGCAAGCCTCACTAAAACTGACACAGTCCTTTCTGCACTTGTTTAAACTGGCCTGGCCTGTGACCAAGCAGAAGTCAGAAGCAGCTGTTTCTATTCCAAAGAGGAAAATTTAGCTCCCCTCCCCCGGGATAAAAGCAGTTGTTATATTTAGGCCATGCCAGACCCAAAAGTTCTGGAGAGAGGGGAATGCCATTCTGGTGAAGGCCCTGCACTTATCTCACAGACCTGACATGTGAGCATCAGGCACAGTGCAGACCATGCCTAGAAAGCTCTTTTCTAGGCAGCCCCAACCCAGGTCTTAGAGGTGGCACAGTTCAGTTGTACCAGCTCCTGAGAGAGGCAGCAGTACCTGCGTGATAGGCCTTGGCTTTCACCCCTCGGTAGCTCAGTTCAATGGCCAGCTGGTCACACACATCCCTCATCCTGCAGTACACGATCCCACAGCCCGAGTACACCTGGAAACAAAGTCCACCACACTGTCTGAAGCCAATCAACAAAGCTGCAAATACAGTCCCAGGCAAGAAGCGTCTCACTCTGCTGTACAAATGCACTCAGGTGCAGAGGTTACAGCTGAGCTGCTGAGTTATTCTGGGAATTAATGTTAGAGCAGGAAATTAAACACATTTCAAATGCTTCTGTTCACCCTCGCCACACTGGAAGAGCAGAGCACAAGCAAACATACAATGATCACCCAGGGTGTGACAAACCAAGGAGGAAATGCTTGTCCCATGTTCCTAATTAATGTTCATTTAGAGCAACCCCTTTCTGAGGACACAGAATCACAGAATCATTTAGGTTGGAGAAGACCAAGATCCTCAAGTCCAACCTTTGACTGATCACCACCTTGTCAGCCAGACTAGAGCACTGAGTGCCATGTCCAGTTCTTTCTTGGGTACCTCCAGGGATGGTGACTCCACCACATCCCTAGACAGTCTGTTCCAATGCCTGACAACCTTTTCTGTGAAGAAATTCTTCCTGGTTAATTTTTAAAATTAATTATTTAATCTTATCACATTAATGCTGTCTGCAAATGTGACACCACATCCCTTTTAGTGCTGATCTTCTCTTTGGCAGCCCTATGTCTGCTGTCCTCTCCAGGCTACCTGGAGGGTGCTCAGTGGCCTGTTTTCTGGATGTTACTTTGTAGAACATGGTTTCTCACCTCAGAAAGGATCACAACCTTCACATTCTACCTGTTTTAGAGGAACTAAAAAACATACATGAGCACTTTTAGAGGACTTAGAAAATATACATTATCACTTTCTTTCCTGGGACCTCCTCCTTCCCCACCACAGACCTGGCAGGGCCATACCAACCACGGGAATATCAGTGACCAGTGACAGATTTTGTCCAGTTTAGCCTCCTTCCCTAAAGGTAAAACCTACCCCAGTGGTGTCCTTCACTTCGAGCGCCTTCAGACAGAAATCCTTCAAGTTGGCGTAAGGATCAGCCAAGAGCTCTTTGAACTGCACATCATAGAACAAGTTGGATCTGAAGCAAGGAGTCTTAAACGTGGAAAGTGGCTGCTTTAGCTTGAGAGCTGCCACGATGTCCTCCTGGACCTCCCTGGTGGCAGTGGCAGTCAGGGCAACACAGGGTGTGCCGGGGATGCGGGTGCGCAGAGCGCCCAGGCGCAGGTAGTCGGGTCGGAAATCGTGTCCCCACTGGGACACACAATGAGCCTCATCTATGATCAGGTAGGACAGGAGGTTCCTGGACACCAGAGAGTTCAGTGTTGGCTGGAAGGAAGAGGCAGCTGCCATCTCTGGGGTGATGTACAGGAGCTTTACTTGGGGCTTCTCACTTGCTAAGTCAGCCAGGATGGTCTTCTTCTCCTGGGCAGACAGCTTGGAGTTCAGAGAGCAGGCTTTGATCTTCAGAGCCAGCAAGTGATCCACTTGATCCTAGAGCAGATACAAAACTAAAACTAAATGAAAAGCAAGTGGAAATAAAGAAAGACACCAGCACCAAGAAAGATCCATCTTTTGGTCCATTTGTGTTACTCTGCTATGCTGCTTCTCTCTAACACCCAGGAGGTGACAGACAAGTGGAGAAAAGGGAGGAAGGCTCAGTTATATAAGCCACCATGTTATTATTAAAGAAAAAACCCATCCTTTTAGAGAACTGTAAAGCATCATACCAGAGATACTCTGCTCTCCTCACCTATCACCAGGGTAAGGAAAACACACTGAGACATCAAGAGCATCCAGAGGCAGGTGAATTGCAGACTCATGAGCAGAAAGACAAGAGGCAGCCGTGCTTCCAGTCTCCCAACCCCCTTCCCTGGCTGCTTTTCCACAGCTAACAGGAGACAGTTACCTGAATCAGTGCAATCAGAGGTGAAATGACAATGGTGATGCCCACTGCCAGAACTGCAGGAAGCTGGTAGCACAGGGATTTCCCTGCCCCTGTGGGCATGCACACAAAGACATCCTTCTCACCTGCAAAAACAACAGGAGAAAGCTCAAGGCCACTGAGTGGTGGGGAGTTCCCAGGGCTCAGAGTGGAGGGGTTGGACAGAAGGGCTTGTAGTGTGTGAGAACAGTATGTGTGTGCATGTACTGTGTGGCATAATCAACAAAAGACACTCCATTTTAGGTTCTAAAAGCACAGCAATACTTTGCATGCCTGCAGTGCTTTCCTTCAAAGAATCTCTGATTGCTTTGCAAACATTTAGAAACAGCCGTGCAAAAGTGCCAGAAGTTACACAGAAACCAAGATAAAGAGAAGTTAAACGAGTTATTTGTGCTAAATCTCTTCCAGAGGAGCTGCTTCCATTCATTTTTACAGACCTCCAGTTACCAGATTACCAGCCCCATGACAGACCTTTACAAATCCTCTTAAAGCTTATCCCAGAAAGGTCCCTCATACAAAATAGGGTTTGGACATCTCAACCACGAAGATAATCTCACACAGTGAGTGACTGTCACTGCACTGACCAGCACTCACCTGAAGACAGGGAGGTGCCAGTGACACCATGTTAACAGGCAGGGACACCCTGCACACAGAACCCTACTGCTGGCTGCTCTGTTGTCAACAGCTAATGGTGATCAGTGAAAACTGTGATTATACCCTGAGTTGGGCACTGTTCTGATTCACACTGTAAGAGCTGCTGGGGGAGCTGGCACCTTGTCTGTGTGAGCTGCCTGTCCCACCCCCAGCAGGGTGTTGGGGGGTGCATTAACACCTGCATAACCACATTTCTGACAATGGCCCTGTGGTTCAGAGAACAGAGATCAACCGTGCCAGGACATCAAGTCTTCTACTGGTATTGTCTCTAACACGAGGGCACTTTTACTCTGAAAAGGTATAAATGTAAAGAGTTTTGGTCTCATCTGACCACGAACGTGCTGGCAGATGCACCTTAAGTTTCCTATTTCCTGGTTGATGCAACAGTGGTGTTAAGAAATGAATGAAAGGAGAAGAGGCAGAGCTTGTGCACAGCACGTGCTCGTGTTCCTGTGCCACCAAAACCATCTCAGAGCAGAGGAGGGCTTGGAGGGCCAGGTGATCCTGCTTAGATTACTCTCCTCACAACAGGCACAATCCCAGCTCCTGCAGTGTCACCCCCACGGGAAGAAGGACAAGCAGCCGTGTTCCACACCTCTCCGATGCCGGGCCTCACCTCTCGCCACAGTCATGGTCGCGCTTTCCTGCAGGGGAGTCTTGAAGGACTCGAACCCGAAGACCTTCCGCAGTGTTTTCCTCACCCTGCCCTCCAGGCCCGGGGGAGCCTCCCTGCTCATCCTGGGGAAGCTGCGAGAGGAACCAGAGCTCGTCCCGAGCGCTGCCACCCTCCTCTGCCCCGTCCCACCGCCGCCTGCACCGCCTCCCCCGGGGCTGCCCTGCCACGTTTCCCCCTCCTCTGGGCCTCCCGGGGTGCTCACCCAGGCCCCTCACTGAAGGGTACCCCAATATGGTTTGCTCTGGGTCCCCACGAGGCACGGGTCGGGCACAGCAGAGCGGGGGGGACTCGCTGCCCCCCAAACCCGTCCCCACCCGACACGGGGCGGGGGGAGGCAAGTCCTTCCCACCCACCCCCTTCACAGGGGCTGTGCCCTTCCCCCCATGTCCCACCCCCGCCCCGTCCCAGCCCCACTCCGCACCCTCACACTCGCTCACGACCCGGTAGGTGCTGTCGCGGCGCCACGAGATGACGTCAGGCGCTTCTCTTAAAAGGCCCGCACCCACAACAACCAACCCGCGCCCCTTTTATCCCCCCCTCCCTCCCCTAAAGCCCCCGCTCCGCCTCGATGAGCGGTTTCTCCCCCTGCCCGTGAGCGCGGGGCCTGCCCGGTGCCCCCCGAGCCCGGTGCGGGCGGAAGAAGGGCGGTGTTGCCATGGCGACCGCCCCTCGCGCGTCATCGCGGCGCGCCGGAAGCGCCCCCGCGGGCGGGGCGGAAGATGGCGGCGGCGAAGCGCAGCGTCCTGTCCTCGCTGGCGGTTTACGCCGAGGACTCGGACCCGGAGTCGGACAGCGAGGCCGGCACGGCGGGGAGCGATGGGGGAGCGCCTGCGGGTGAGGGCGGGCAGGGGGCCCAGGGCAGCTGGCGGGCCGGGGCGCCAGAGTTCTCCCCGAGCGCGGCCCACCCCGACCCGGCGCCTTCCCCATTGTGGGGGGAAGGCCCCACTCGCCGCCGCTCGCCGCCACCTCCCCTTTCACCTCGTGGTTTACCTTTTCTCTTCTTCTTCAGGTGAGAAAGGAGGCCTGGTCTCGGTTGGGTATGGAGAAGATGATTTCACCCGCGTGGATGGGGATGAGGAAGGGTACGAAGAGGAGGACGATGAGAACAGCAGGCAGTCAGTAAGTACCTCCCGTGACCCCTCGCACATGTTGCAGAGGCTTTTCTCTCTCTCCAAAAAAAAAAAAAAAGCCCCCGAGTAGCGACCTATGATGGAACCTGGAGTATGTGACTCCTGGTGTGGGTTTCAGTGCTTTCCAAATGCTCCTGTTCACGTTGTTTTCAAGTGCAAAGCATTTGCCTTGGAGCCCCTCTGCAGCTTGGCACAGCTCGTGTTGCTCGTGACTGTGTTGGTGTCGTTTGACTCTTTTGTGGGAAAAAGGCTGTTACAGCCACACCAAATAGAAATTATTCCTTAAGCATAGTTGGCATGTATGAAAACCTTTCAAGAGGACCACACTGTCAGCTGGTGGATTAAAAAGAATAAAGTTCTCTGGTGTCTTAAGTTATTTTGTGCATAACATAGTCCACTCACTCCATCAGGTTACCTTGGTGTGAGTGTCCTGTGTCCATGTGAGTGGTTTTTGTCTGTCTCAGGTGCATGGCACGTGTCTGGCATCACCTGAACACTGAGATAACTGATGTGTGGTGAGACAGGGCACGGACTCACAGCCTGGGGGTGCAGCTGTAACACAGGAAAGGATCTGTAGTTCTGTCCTCTGTCTGTGGGAGAGAAACAAGAAGTTTGGGGGAAAAAGGGGGAGTTTATCTGCTTTCTTTCTTACCAAACTTTTTATTACCACTACAAGTGTTATCTTGTTCCTGTTCTTGATCTCTCTTCTACCACATAGCAAAAAAACTCAGGGCTGTTTCTACAACCTTTCCTCACTGAGCTCTACTCTGTGTGTGTTAGATCAGACTCTGAGGAGACACTCACTGTTCCTGCCATCTGTTTGCTCAAGGAGCAGCCAAGAAATTTGTCAGTGTCTCATTCTTGTTTTTAGTTTTGTTCTGTTGTCCCTGGTATCTGGCTTAGCAAAGCAGTGCAGCTTCTTTAATGCTTTAGGGATTTTTCTTTTTATATCCAGCACTCGTAGAGCCTCCTTCACTGAGGTCTCTTTAGTTCAAAGAAAGCCCTGGGTGTGATGAGCTGTGTTTAGTGAGCACTGTAAATGGCTTGGATGTGGAGTAGCTTTGTTGCACACACAGTTTTTAGTGCAGGTTGCAGCTGTGCCATTATCTGGGAGTTGTAGGTTGCTGTTCAAGTGATGACAATCCATCAGTCACTCTGGTGTCAGCCATGGAATTGTGGTTACACTGCAGGTTACACATGGTACTTTCTGTCCAGCTTTGTTGCAGAAGAGCAATGCCAGGGGTTTTTTTGCATTAAATATTCTCTGAGCAGAATTGAAAACTTCCTTGCCATTGCTGTGCCAGTGGCTCATATTGGTTATGAGTTGTCTTTAGAAAGCAGGCTGAGTTGGACTCAGGTTGGGCTTTGATCTAAACTCAGTGCTTATTTTATCAACCTTAGTAGTGACTGAAAAACCTGTTTTTTCCAAAGGCAGTTCTCAGTGATTCTGCTTTGTTTGTTAATGTTGTTTTAGTGATACCCCCTGCTAGGTTAGGAATTTTTGAGAGCTGTTTCAGTTACCTGTCCACAACATGAATCATTCAACCCCTTATTGCTTTGATGAAAATTACTTTTACCAGTATAATATAGGTGGGACTGTGGAGGGAAGTGAAACCTCACTTGTGATAAACACCAAGTTACTTGGTACTACTGTTCTTGTCTAGTTACAGACTCACTGTAATTAAACTTTGACATTTAAGACTCAATTATTGTCAAATGTGCATCTTTCAGAAAGAAGCTGAAGAGTAACTGAAGTGAAGGAGTTTGATGTCTCACTTCTGTGGCAGAGGCATCTTAATTCAGGCAATTAAAACTTATTGACATTATTGTGTGGTCAGTCTCTAGCCTGCCTTGGGAGAACTTTCTTGTGTACTAGCACTGAGGTGGGCACTTCCTTGTAAACTCTTCCTTTCAGTTGCACTTATCACTTGTTTCTTTGTTTTCCTTTTCAAGCTGAAACACCAAATTCTTGTTTTAGGGCCAACGTTGAAATTTGTGGCAAAGTTTCGAGGAAAAACATTCTGCTGAGTTGTTTGAACATGAGAAACAATTTCTGCTCCTCAGACTTCTTTTGAACCCAGAGTATGTATTTGTCTAGAAAGGCAGGTGCCTGTAGGATCCCCAGTGAGGGAGCTCCCAGAGCAGTGGGACAGCAGGGGACTAAACCTGGAGCTTACTTCTCACGTGGTGTAAATTTTCACACGAGGCTGTGTTCAGTGTTTTAAGCTCTCACAGGGCAGAAATTTGCCCAGTTCTTTGTTTCATTTCTGGCTAGAAAAAAAAAAGATGGAGTCTGTTCCCTAAAACACTGCAGTTTGTCAGTGGTTCCCTTCTGTGGAGGTTCATGTCATCAGCAAGCGAGGCCACGGGAGCTCCACACTCACAAGGAAGATGTGGTGTCTGCTGGATCACCAAAACCTTGGAACTTGGTGCTCTCCAAGCCTGCATGTGTGGTTTGGTGGCAGGCCAGCCATGTGTCCTGTGTGTGTTGCTGATGCTTGAGAGTATCACAGGTCTTGCAAATGCTGCTTTTTCTGTGGGTACTGCTGTACTGGAACACCACCAAAAGCCCGTCTACCACTGGAAGGGACCAGAGTTACCAAATGACAAATGCTTTTTTCCCCCAATTCTGTTGCTTCCTATTGTCTAGTTCTGAGCATTCTGGAGCTGCATGAGTTTTGCAGGGGACATCTGCTACTGAGTGATGCTTTTGCCTACAAACTCCCCTGAAACCAAACAAACACTTCTTCCTTTGACTGTAGGACTTGTTCGCTGGTCATGAGTGGGTGGGGTAAAACAACCTTCCCTGGAAAGGGGCTTGGACTTCTGCTGGGCTGCTGAACACGAGCCCTTTGCTATAAGTGCAGTTACTTGCCAGGCCTGCTCTTTAAGCTTAATCCTGTAAATTCTTGTCTTGTAGGAAGATGACGATTCAGAGACTGAAAAACCTGAGGCTGGTGACCTAAAGGTATTTGAAAGTGTGGTGGTGTGGTGGGGGGGCAGTTCAGTACAAGAGGAATAAGTCTTAACAGCATGGCTTGGTGTTTGTTTGTGACCTGTAGATAGTTCCACACTTTGCTTTTGTAGCTTTAACATGTTTTTTTTACTTTAGTTCTGGCTTCTGCTAAAGGTAGTTAACAGGCTGATCATAAGCGAGTTCTGCATTCATGAATTTGGTCCTCTTGTGCACTAGATCTGAGGTAGGTTGTCTGACAGCAGCTCAGCTGTTTTGCAGTGATCTGGGAGATGTAGCATTCGGTACAGAATTTACAGAATTCTGTTCTGAGCAGTTTTAGTTGGAATATTTCATTTAGAACAACGTAATGAATAATTGATCTTATGCTCTTAGAAGTCACAAAATGTGTCAAAATCAATTCAGTTGTCTCTGTCCTTAACTCTGTTCTTCTGAATGAAGCAGTTTTGTAAAGGTTGTATTTAAAATTTTAAAAAATGAAATAAGATCCCCAGGTGATAGCTATAAAAAATAGTTGAAATCATCTTTGCCTTGGGTTTACACCTTGTTTCTGCTGAGCAGCAGGTGTTTAACAGCACACAGGAACATAGATCAGGCCAAAAGCTGGAAGACAAAAGACCATATCCATATGAAACTATAGAGTGCTTAAATTTTTATGTGAGCTCAATACAAGCATTTTTGTGGGGTACTGAGTGATTAACAATTGCAAGGGCATTTATTTTATCCAGCAGCTTCCTCAAGGATGCAAACAGTCTCTAAACTCTGCTACAAAAGCCAGAGGACTGTGCTGCAAAATGAAATTCTGTAGAGCATTTAATTTACCACAGAGCTTTGAAAGGGTAAAATGAAGGCAGGTAAATATGTTTAGCTGTTCTACTTGAATTAGTTTTATAGCAGCACCTTCTTCCAGGTTCCACAATATTTTTAGGGGTTTATAGTGATACACAGTTGAAAGTCTTGGCAGCTGCACTGCAGCTGGTAAAGTCTCAGTGTGTGAAATATCACCAGTGCCTTTGGCATCCATTGGAAATGGAATGCACTGTTTCCCTTTCTGTGGCAAGAAAATATTTTTTTTTTTGGAGGAGAGGAAAAGGTAATCTCCCACTTTTATCCTTTTTCTACTTCAACATTTTTGGCCCTTGTAAACACGCTAGCAAGATGTTTCTGTAAAAACTGCTGGATTCAAATGTGTGCTGTGAAAGAAAAATACAGGTTTTCCTTAAAAGATAAATTTGCTGTACATCACCACAACCTCTGTTGTAAGGCTCTGAAGCAAGAGTCTCATTTCACTTTTGGAGAAGTGCTGTAGGACTTCAGGGCCATGGAGAATAGATCTGACAGAGGGAGAAAGAATGAAATTGGGACTATAGTAGGTCTTGTCTGAGTGATGATGCATTACAGAAATCTTGCCACTGAATTGGGTGGCTACTGCTTTAATATTTTGCTGTCATTTCATGTTGGCTTTTTTAAAAAGCCTCTTGGTTTCAGTGAGTTGTATGTGCTGCTATCCAGGTGCATTTTGTGCTTCTGAAGAAGAGCTCCACGTGGCCAAAGAGCAGCATTTCAGCTTTAGTGGGCAAGCAAAGAAACAGTGGGAAAAAAAAAGGCATTTGATGTGTTGGGTAGACTCTGCAAGAACCGAAAATGTAAATTGAATTTAATAAATAAGTAAAAATAAATAAAAAGAAAGGTAAAATGTAATTTCTGCCATCCCAGCATGGTGCAAAAGGTAAGGATTTGAGAAGAGTAGCTGGGAGGCAAATCTGAACTGAGTCTGAAACTCAGCAGTTTCAGACTTCCACATCATCCTTAATAGATGTCTTCATACATAAGTAAAAAAGGGAATTGTCTCCTCTGGCCTTTTGGGGTATTTTTTTTGAAATCTAGGTAAACAGGCAGCTGGCACTTGGGGAGAGGTGGCTGTAGCAGAGCAGGTGTGGGTGTGTGAGGCATTCCAGGGACACTGGTGGAGTTGCACCAGCCATGCTGTTAAGAAATTCACTTGGGATGGGGGGGGGAGATGGAACATCTTTGTCAAATCAGTTTTACTTGGAGCAGTTGCAAATGTTTCCTATCCCCTTTTTCCACCAAGTGGCAGTGTTCTCCTCAGTCTTCCTCGTTGCTTTGAGCTTGCAATATCTATGACAACTTGCAAGTGCTGTAGTTACTGTAAATCCAAAGTGCAGCAAAAAGTGGGGCCCTTGGTTATAACTTGCTGACACTTTTGGGTAACTTTGTTTTGTCTCAGCAGAGTGCTGTAGTTGTGGTTGCTCTTATCAGTTTCATGGAGACATCAGAAATCTGGAAACATGTTTAAATAGACATCCCAGGCCCTTTATATCTGGCTAGGGCTTTTCCAGGGTCTGAATCCTTTAAAATGCATGAATAAGAAAAAAACTTTGCAATTCATCAGTTAAGTGTAGTCATTTCAAGCCCTGAATACGCATTCAGCTTTTTTTTTTTTGCTGGTGTTTTGCTTCTTTGTACATACTGTACATATTGTGAATGAACAACTTTGAGATTATATCTGGAATAATTGACCAGGACACCTGATCCAGGCTGTGTGGTGGAGTTCCCTTGTTGCTGGTGCATCCTCTGATTTGGCCTCATCCTGCACTGGGATGGTACCAGACACAAAACCTCCAGAAGGTCCAGTTGGTGTCAGTTGTGGGTGTAGACTGAGGAGGCAGAAAGTGGAGAATGATGTAAAAACTGTTTGGTAAAATGATGATGGGAAGAGTGGAATTTGTAGCCTGTCTCAAAAAACCCCACTGGGAAGATACTTTTACCCCTCCTGTGGAGTTTATCTCGATTTTTTTATCTTGATTCCAGGGCGTTTGCCCTTTTTGGCCTCGGTGAAGGTGCACCTGTCTGTCTGTACAGCCCTTGTTCCTCACCAGAGGGAAAGCCAATAAAAAGGGCTGCTTGGGGCTGCAGCTTTCCTGTGGGTTATTTTTTTGCCAAGGAGCAAGTCACTATAAGCCTTTTAAGTTCCAGCATTGGGATGTCAGACTGCTGTTTTCTGTCTGCTCTCAGTGAGATGGTGGAGTATTTTCTATGCACCTGTTTGGGGGAAGGTGTGTGCCAGGAATAGGAGAATATTTGAGCTTCATCAGTCATCTGAAAGCATTCTTCCAGAGCAGACTGCTGGAATTCATAATTCACTGTTGCTGAGCACCTGTGAATTATTCCCAAACATTGTGTGCTTGCAGCAAAAAGCAGAATTCTCCTCTTTAAGCAGCAAATTCAGATATATTGCATCCTGTACCTGCATTTTGAAGTGCTGCAGGCACTCATGGAGGACTGGAGATTCAAATCTAGGTAGAACTTAATTGCTCTTCCAAAGTTCAATCTGGATGGATGTGCTCAGGCTCTGGGACAGGATGTGTTTGTTAATGATCAGGATCCCTTCAGGGTTCCCTGCTTTTACCTGAGCAGTCACTAATTGTAAATAAGCATCTGCCTTAAAAGCACTTTAGAAACAAAGCCTTCTGCTTAGAAGAGAAAAAAACCCCATCAACAGAAGCTGTTGGCAAAGGCATGGTGTTCAAAAGGTGGAATCCCACAGCCTGGATGAGTTTTGTGTCCTTTCCTCAGATGATGGAGCTGTGGGTATGGAATGAAGGATGTTGTGGAAGTGGATCTGAAGTTTGGTGTTCTGCTGGCAGTGCTGGTTTGGAATGAGGAGGGTTAACAGGCTGTGCAGCCAGTGCAGGTTGTTTGGGCTCTGGCCAGCGGCTGGCTCTGGTTACAGCCCTGATGCAGTAACAAGATACAAACCTTCAGAGCTCGCTAAGTGGACCAGCCCTGCAGGAAGAAGGAAAATCAACCTTAAACAAAATACTGACCTTGTGCTCCAAGCCTCACCTGAGGGGTTCTGTGCTTCACGTTGTAGGGCTGGATGAATAGCAGGTTGCAAGTGTTGATCAAGGCCAGAGCCCAGCCCTGCAGCTTTGGCTCCTGGAGCTTTCACAGAGGGAAATCATTAACTCTTGAGCCTTGATTGTGGTATCAGGACCAGCCAGTGCAGGAAAGCTAAGAAATCTGCCACTCCCTTGGCAAGTGAATGGCTGACACATGGCAGCAGTTTTTCAAAGCAGGTGGCTACTTCGATGTTTTCCATTTCTAGTTTTGTTTTAATGGTCCCCTCTGCATCCTTGAGGCAACCAAACTGGGATCTAGCAGAAGGCTGTCAAATTTTCTAAGCATGTCTGAGTACCACCTCTTGATAAGCATCAACTCTTTATTATGCTTGGCTTTTATTGATCCAGCATACCTGTAAAGTAATTTTACTGTGCTATGATGCGTAGGTGTGTACTAATACTTAGAGGCTTTTGACTGCAGTGGTTTTATTTTATCTTGCCTGCCCATTAGCCTGATTGTTTAAATACCAAAATTATCTTGATTTAAAATAAAAGTGGTAAGTGCTAAGAACCAGTAAATGGGTGTGTGTGCAGTAATGTAATCCATGAAATTAAGTCCTATTTTGATAAGGCATATTAATTTTTTCTGAATTCAACATACATTTGTCAAGCCAGGTTCTCAAAAAATGCTGGAGCCTACTCATTAACTTTCATCTCATGTATAATTATTTTGCTCCAAAGAAGGGGAAAAGTATGCTTGGGAAAGGTTGTATCATTAAAATGGCCTTTATTATGCACAGCTGTGAGCATACCTTTTTGTAAACACTTTGAAAGCATGAACTGTGCATGTTCCAGGGCTGGGGTCAAGGTTAGATCTCCAGTGGTTTGTTTCCTCGCTCATTCCTTTGCCTGGGAGCACAGCCTGAAGGTGCCAGTGATAAGCACTGCAGTCTCAGATTCATCTTTTGCTGTGTTTTAAATTCCTTTTAATATAATAGTGTGAAATGCCAACTGTGCTTCCAACTCTTTGTGTTTTCCCCTCGTTTTAGGTTTCACACATGGATTTTCAGAGCTCTGTGGAGAGAACCAGGGAGTTTGGCAGTGTAGGAGAGAGTCTTTAGGGGGTAGTAGAGGTAACTCAGCTGCAAATGTTGTTCTCTGCAGTGCGACAGTGAGTGCCCAGACATGAAACCAGCTGATACCTGGTTCCCATTTTTAACTAGGTAAACTTTAGGTATTGCCAGAGAATATCAGGGGCAGTTAAGGTTGTTTTGCACGCATGAAAAAAAAAAAAGCATTTGGCATCTTGAATTATTTTGCCCCCTTGCCACACGTACTGCTGTCTCCAGCTCTGTCTGAGAGGGAGACAGATCCCAGCATTGTTGGTCTCTGAAGCTGGAATGCCTAATGTAGAGCTCCTGGCTTCCATCCAGCTCTGGAGCTGTTTGGAAGATGAGACATGTCCGTGGACATGCTTGTTCCTTCCTCCCCGCCGGGCATACATGTTGTGGCAGAGTCTTCACTCCCTGCAGTACTGAATACCAGGGATTACTGACACAGGTGTGGCTTGCCTCTCTCCAAAGGAAGAGCCAGGCTTTTTCTGTTTGTCTTTAAACTTGAAGAAAAGTCCTTTCTGGAGCTGCTTCCCCTCACACATTTCACCTGATAAAGGTCTGAGTTCTCCCAGTGCAGTTCTGTGGTTGCAATGATTTCTGTCTGCTGTGCTGAGTGTGCCTGTCGGTGCATGTCACAGTGAGAGTCTGAGCAGTCAGCACAGATGGAGGATTGCCTCAAATACCAACAAATATCTGAAAATAGCTTCTTCCAGCTGCCCTGTTCTGGGTCCAGAAGGAGCAAAATCTGTAAAAACTCTGTGGGATCCATTCACAGAGGATGGATCATGTCCCAGTGAGGATACTTGCTCTTACTCCTTGCCTCCAAAGCGTGAAGAATTTTTAGTGCTATGTACTAGGGAAGAAAGCTTGTGCAAGAAGTTAATTTTGTCAGCTCTCCTGAGCCTTTTCTTTGCTGTTGTGAGGCTTCAGATTTTTCCCAGCCCAGCTTTACCTTCTGCTCGATTCTGCACTGCAGCAAGCTGTAAAAAAATAAAATCATCCAAGTAGCTTGACACCTCCGCCCTGTCACATGGTGGTGGTGCTGCTGATACTTCACCTCTGAATTCCTGTTTCCCTGTAGGAAGCAAAAGTGACTTGGAAGCAGAATTTGTGGGCTCTGCAGAGCAAGGCACCTCTGCCATGGTGGCTTCAGGGGAGCCTGCTGGGAGCTGTGCTCTGGGCTGCAGCTCTTGTGCTCCCCTGGGCTGTGCAGGGAAGCAGGTGGATTTGGGAGCAGGGTCCATCATAAGGCAAATGTTACTGACTCCACCTCCACATGGAAAGCAAAAGCTCTGGCACACAGTTCCTTGACTGGAAATTACTCCTAACAAATAATCTTTGTCAAATATTGAGATAGCATATGTCAGGTGAATGGAGTCAAGTTTCAAAGAAGCTATTTAAAGGCTTTATTCTATGAATGCTTCCCTTCTAAAGCATTTTCTCACTGAAATGTTTTGCCAGGTTGGGATTTTTCGGTGGTTTTTTCATTTCATTAATGAATGTGGATTTTTCGACTTCATTTAGCTTGAAAAGTAAAAGGCAGTGCCAACTACACAAGTTCTTTATTTTGATAAGATGCTTGAGGAATGTCTCAGGAGTTGACTCTTTCATGACTTGTTCTTCCTTCCCTATTTGTCTGTGGCAATAGTATCTCAAAGTAGGTAGATTTGTAAAGCCTGTACATAAGTGTCACCAGGGGTCAGATGGATAATTTTTTTTCTGATGGTGGCTTATTTCTGAGCTGCTGTGCTTCTATTGGTATCTAGATCATGGTCCCTACAGGTTTTTCTAAGTTAAATTTCTTACCCTGTACTGGGCACTTTGCCTGGAGCTGTGTATCAGAGCTGGCAAACAGGATATGGCTGTAGGAAATGTGCTTGTTTCAAGCTTTCTCTTGGGATTCTTCTCTCTCACAATACAAGAAAAAAATGGGAGGAGGAGAAATAAAAGCACTGTACTCCTGTTCCCTTGCCTTCTCTTCCCCAGACTCTAAATGCACTTGACATGCACCCTGTTTGCTGCCTTCAGCCTGGTTGCACACCAGCATCAGGCAGATCTGGTGAGCAAGAAATGAAACTGTGGTCGTCATGCACTTTTAATATTAAATGAGAAGTTCTTGGTGTTCTCTTCCCATTAGCGCTTCTGATCTTTGTGGAAAAAGCAAGAACATAATTGGTATCATGTTCCTTTAAAAAGGAAAAGAAAGAAAAAGAAAGGATAATAAAAAAGCACATGATCTAGGGTTTGCAGTTGTCTTTCTCTTGCTGCCTGCATGTAGACGTTCCACCTGCTTGCTCTGGCACGACCATCTTCTCTGTCAGCTTAGACAACTCTTCTAACACTTTATGCTAAGTTATAGTTTTTTTCCATCATGCTCAGCCAAATGAGGCTGTTGATATGTTGGGACTACAGGAGATATTCTGAACTGTAGAGGGGGGGGAAATTACAAAAGCTTATTGCTGGTGCTTGCTCAGATGAGAGAAATCCACTGTAACAGCTGTTGCAGCAGCAGGTCCACTGGCTACTGGTGGAAGGACTGTACTGGAAAATTCCCTGCAATAATATCTTCAAACTAATCCACTGCTTGACAACGGTGTGACTGATCTATAAATTTTGTGGGTGGCAGTTTAAATTGGTGTTAAATTACTTTATGTGCAAGCAATCAGGTGAAGTAGTTGGGAGAGAGAAGAAATTCTGCAACACAAGAGAGTTGTCTGAAAAAAAGAGAAAATGTTGAGGGGTTGGTACTGTGGAAGCTTCTGAGCTAGGTTGTTTTTTTTTTTTATATTAACTGGAAGTCAGTGAAAAATGAAGCTGTAGGTCTCAGTTGGCTGCAAGTCTGGGAAGGCAATTAAGCAGTGGCAAATGTGGCATCAACTTCCCCACTTCCTACAATTTGCATCTTAGTTAAAGCATCAGGGACTGGTTTCGTATCTTTTCTGCCTTCCTGTTGCAGTTTGAAGTGCACCTGCACTGACATATGCAACTGCTTCTACCAGAAATTGATGGTTGAATTTGTGCCTTGTGGTGACAGTTAATGCCAACAGTTACATTGGATGTGAGCGTTGCACTGGATTTATGGATCTCGTTTCAGGAAGGACTTAGCGAGCATTGTTATAAGTCAGTCCATTCTTTCCATTAAATAAAGCTGTTCTGGGCAAGCCTTTCCAAACTGGAATTCATCAGTCTCAGATTCATATTGTTTTTGCTTCCTTCCTTTAATCTCTGTTCCATGCTGTGAGGATTGTGTTTGGTTGTTTTTATTTTCCATGGAACCTGAGCAGGCACTGGTTTTTATGAACTGTATGGAAACGCTCTAGGACTGGAAAGATGGTCTGTATTTCACCTCAGTGAGGTGAAAGCTTAAGCCAGAATGCAGCATCTTCCTTATTCATGTACACACACACTCCCCTTCAGCTTGTTCTTCTTCTTTAACTGATTGTGATACATGAAAACCAGCAATCTGGGTGCTTATCAGTCAGGCTCTTGCAGGCAGCGTCATCTTGTCCAGGGCTTGAAAAAAGCATTTGTCTTGGGAAAGTGGAAACAATGAAAAACCTTTTCCTGAACTCACACAGGAATGGTAATCTCATAACTGTTATTGGCTATCAGTGAGCTGATGTGCACAATTGTTCTCAGAGGCACAGAAATTGTGATTTATGTTAGTGGTCAGTTAGAAGCTTAAAAAGGTGTTGGGGGGGTTCTTGTTGGGGTTTGATTTTTTTTTTTTTAAATTAATTTGGCTTTGCCCACAGCACACTCTTCAGAGTCTGCTCTTTATTAGTCTCCAGATCAGGGGAAAGGAGTCTGCCTCCTGCTTGTCTTTGTCTTTCAGTCTTCTTCCAGCTTGGCTCTGAACCACCACGGCATCCCTTGACTCCTCTCAGTGGGTCTGCTGGAGCAAGGCCCTCTGGCTTTAGGCCCTTAAACAGTTGATCTTGTGAGATGAAGGCTGCAAGAGATGGCAGCCAGAAAATCAACTTGCTGAGTGCATGATAAAGTACAGTACTGCCTTTTTTTTTTTTTTTAAACTCAGTTAAGCTATTCTTAGAGATCATCATGTAGTGCTAGATGGGGTAAAATGACTGGAGGAAAAAAAAATTAACACAGAACATTGTGGTGTTTGTCCTGAGTTTTGTATTTCTACAATGGTAGAGAGAATTTCCAGCATAAATAATGTGTCCAAGCTGACTTTGTGCAAGTAGCAAGGGGCTGGCTGCAGAAGTAAATTCAGAGATGCTTCCACACAGATTTTCAGAGGTTGTGCTTGTGGAAATTTTACAGTATAGGTGCTGCTAGTGAAGTCTTAATTTATTGAAAAAATAACAAGGTTTTCAGAATTTATATGGAAATGAACCCATTAAATTTTGCCTTTAGCTCTGGGATACTTGAAGTCTCTACTAATTTCATATATTTACTCTGATAGAGAGATTTCCCCTGGCTTGGAACCATTTACCTGCTTGGTTTTGTGCTCTTCGTGTGAGATACTGATACATAATGTGGTGGGTATTGGTGATGTAATCTATAAAAGATCAAAAATCTAAGAAGATCACTTTTGCCTAAATATGGATTTAGGCAACTTCCCTATTTAAAATTCAGTTACCTTCCAAATTTTCCGTTGTTTAAATGCTTTGGAATTCCTTTACAAATCTTTCATCCACGCGTAAATATTTCTTCGCTTTCATAACCAAAAGGTAGGAACTGTGCAGTATTTATTGTACCTTATTTTTCCACTTGGTGATTCTCCATTTCATTCAACATAGTGTATTAGATTAGATCTCCAGATTTTTTTTTTAAATGCTGTCTTTTCTAATTGGTTCATTGTATTCAACGTGTGTCTCAGACTTAATTTAGTCTAAGGGAGTGCAGAGCAGTTCTTTTTGGGTGATTGGGTTTTTTAGGCTGTCCTACATTCTGGATCTTCAGTAGATACTCAGAGGTTTGAACAGGACTTCTTAAATCTCACATCTGCCAAACTTTGGCCAAGTTGTTGCTGCTTGCCTCAGTTTTCAACAGCAAACTGAGCAAATATGAACAAGCACTGTAGGAGGAGTCGGTCATCCCTTTGTTTTCTGAAGGCTTGAAAGGAGTTAATGAAAAGCTGTGTTGATGTCTTCAGCTTGTTAATGATGGAGCAGGGGGTGTAGGTGCACAGTAACTCATCAGTAAGCAGAATTCATATCCCCTGGGCAGTGAGGTGTGGCTCTGATGCGTTGGTGAACGTGTTTGCTTTTGCTTGGTGTAGCTCTGGGCTTTCTGATGTCTTGGCTGTGGCCTGGGGATGTGGGGACCAGACTTGCTGGAGCGGCTGTGGTGGAACGAGTGTGGGCGATGGGAGCCAGGGGAAAACACAGTGGGGCCTGATAGGACTGGCTTGATTTAGCCTCTTGCAAGTGGGGCAGGCTTAAAGGATGCAAATTAAAGAACAAACTTGCTTCTGATGAAAGCAAACTCACTGATGATTCTGGAAATTCTTAAAACGTACCGTTTAACACATCTGATGTTTTTGGGCATTTTTGTCTGATGTACATAACAGGAGAGGTTTGGGCCATCAAAGAATCTCTCAGCATATTCATTCATGTTTTCTGAGGACTGTGTGCTTATGCTTGGTACTAAGTCCAGACATCTACAGGAGACTTGAAAATGGGCTTCTGGAAATGTCAGAAAGGCAGCATAGACCCCTGCAAACCTGTCAGTGTCCCAAATAAGAGCACAGCATTCTTGGGGGTGCTTAGCACATGTCTAATGCAACTGAATTTCCCTTGCCACTGGGATTCTTAAGTTCCTGCTTGGCAGAAATACTGGTGATTTGGGGGATTTTTTTTCTCTTGCCTTTGTGTTCTTGGATGGTAAGAGAACAAGTGGGCAGAAGGAGATGGGAGGGATAATGGAATAATAAATACAGTGCTGGGTACGAGGAAGGATAAAGAGGTGCTCAGGGATATAGCCTGTGTCTTCCTCTTCCCTCTCAGTCCACTTAAAACTTTCAAGAGATAAGAGCACAGGATGTAATTTAGTCAAGGCTGGAACACAAGCAGTTCCCTCCTTTCCCTCAATAAACATTTGCTTGTTGTCTCAAACCAAGGCAAGAAATACTTGTAATTACCCATCTAGCAAATTCTTCCCCTAAAGGCAATAAAGCAGCTTTCTGACCACGTGTTTACTGCTCCTGAGTCACTGTATGTGCCTGGACATAGGTTACCTTGCATCTGTGGCTCTGTGAACTTCTCCAGCCTGCATGTTCATCTGAGCTTGTCCTCACAGCCCATTAATTACCACAGAATTGTCCCCACTTTTCCAGTGGTGACCTGAAGCTCACTGTGCTAATGTCACCTCGATGTGGTTGAGGCCACCCACGTTATATCCTACACCATGTCCATGTAGGTTTGTGGAGAACACAGCCTACATTCCCTGGATTCCTGTCCAGTGCTCTCCCCAAAGAGAGCTACTTCTTTTGGCATAAATTTTCTGCTTTGAAATGTCATGCTTCTGTTCAGATTTTTCTCTGCCTGTGCTGTGGAAGAGATGTTGATGCACACACCAAGTGCATTATCGAGGGGTTGGAGCTGTAACACTACAGTCCATCTCAGAGGGGCCTGGGGCCTCGCCAGCTGGCCAGGGAGAAGATGCATGTTCCTTTGTGTACTTCTTTCTTTTTCTAAAATAGCTTTAGCCTTGTATTTCTGTGATCCAAGTGTACTAATGGAGAAATAGGGCCTTTTTTTTTTTTTCTTCCATGAATGGCTATAAAAAGTGCCTTGTAGCAGTTAGTGCCACACAAAGAATTTGTTTTTCTGCTTCCAGAGGGCTTTGGCTTCTCTGAAAATAGGTGGATTTTCACAGTGAATTTGGCACAGGCTGTTCCCACATCTGGCTTGGTGACCTCGCTGCTCTCCTCTCACCTGATGCATCTCTCACCTGACTGGAAATGGAGTAAAGGAGGGGGTTAGAGAGCGGTTACTAAGCAGCAAGGAGGCAGCATTATGTGTGTGTCAGGTTGAATGAATAGCTTCAGTGTTTGGAGGCACTGAGGAATTTTGGACACACAGTCCAGTGAGTCACAAAAGGTCTTTGGGAGGGAGGCAGGGGGGAGAGGGCAATGTTGGGATACAGCTGGTACTGTTTCAGAAACTTTGTTTGTGCTGAACTTGATATTGCTTATGACTCTCCTGGGGTCTCCCAGAAACACCAAAATATTTGGACATTGGTCTCAGTATGGGGAAAACATATTGAAGAATGTCTTATCCTACATAAAGCCTCCTGCTCAGCACAGTGTGGTGCAAACATCTGCAACTGAAGTGGGGATTAGCTGTGTTGGGAAGATCTCCAAGCAGAGCACTACAAGTCAGTGGAGGTTGCCCTTGAGTTTCTGGTAGAGCAGGTTGGTTATATCCCTCCTGGAAGGTAGCAGCCAAGAGAACTGACAGTGGGAAATGGGAATACAGAATCTGCATCACCACCACGCTCCCTGGCATTTTGGTTTGGGGGGGGTTTGGCAGCCAAAGCCCTGAGTGGTGCAACTGCAGAAACAAATTCTGGCACCACACACACACATCTGGCAAACCTCTGCATCCCAGGACCCTGGAGAGGCTGATCAGGTGCTGCTCTGAAGTCGTGGTGCTCTGGCAGAATCTCAGCTATTTCCTGAGATTCAGTGTTCCTCTTGGGAATACATCAGGCTGACCCTGCATCAGCCTGTGGTTGGCATTCCCAGGACTACAGTAGTTTTCTGTGGGCTGGATCCAGCTTGTTTAACTGTATTTACTTAACTGTGCTCCAAAACATTGGCTATTGGCTGGTGCCAAGGACCAGTCACCCAAAATGAAGAATCTGTGGTTTGATCTGTTTTGAGGAAAGGCTTCAAGTACAACAGTTTCTGCAAAATTCAAAAGGAACTGAGTGTCCAGGACTCAGTGAAACAAAGCCTTAATTCCTTCATTAAATTTAGATTCTAGCTTGGAAAGGACATGGAGCATCCTGTTAGGCTTTGACTCTCATGGTACAGACATTGCCTTCTTATCTAATAAATTGTGTTTCATTCTTAATTGTTATTCTTTTGTCTCAGATTTAACGTGTAAATTTCTAAAGAAATGAACAACATAGCTTTTTAGGTTGGATGCATACCTTGACTAAAATATGTTTCTTCCTCCTTTCTCCCAGGAATTCTCAGAAGTGGAGAAAAGAGATCCTCAGGAGCTAGTTGGTAAGTTCACTCAGAAGTATTTATTCACACGTTCTTTTCAAACTAGACTTTCTAAACCCTGGCTTGTAAAAAGCACTTTCCCTCTGTCCTGGCAATGCTGTAGTTTCAGATTATTGCCTGCAATGCTTTATCTCACTGGAATGCTTTCAGTGAAGTCTTGTTTTGGGAGAAAGGCACCATGCCTTAAAATATGAAAATAATGTCATGTATTATATGTTTAAAACATCTATGTAAAGGGCAGTGTTGGTGTTTTTTGAAGTGATCTTAAACACAATAGAATAGCTTTGTCTAGACACCTCTGTGAGATCCAGTGGAACCAGGAATGTTGTTCTGTGGCTTCAAAAACTTATCAAAAGTATCCATATTTAGATATGATCCACTTAAAGATTTATAGCTGCTGTGCTGACAGTGTACTGCATGTGTTCTAATGGTTACTAAAACTTACTTGATTTTTGTGGCATTTCACTTATTTATTGCACCATTATTAGATTTGGAAAGCCCAGGATTGTCAGCTTGAAATACAAAATCCTCTCTTGGTCTCTGTGGAGCTGTACAGAAACTGTATTTTATATTTCATCTGTGACTATCTTGAACTAACCCTCTGTTCCTGAGGTTACTAGTATAGTTGTGTGGTATCATGTAATAATATCATTAAAAATTAATGAGTTTGGAAGTTGCTTCATCTCTCAAATCATCTTGTCAAGGCTCAAGCATGGTATTTCACCTATAAAGTGTGATAAATGTAAATTAAAACAGCAAATACTCACATGCTAAGCTGTGGCTCCTACAGCAGCCATCACTCTGAAGCTTTGGAGTTAAGTCCTTTTCAGCTGGCCTGCCCAGACTTTGCACCAGCCCAACTGTTATATTGGATTTTCAGCCTTTAGAGGGCAAAACTGCTTTAACCAGTCTCATCGTAAAATGCAACAGAAATGTTTCTCCAGTCTACTGATCTGCCTCAAAATGCACACTAGAAGCATGGGTGAGGCAACAGAATTTGGGGTAAAAAGTAAACAGGAATGTCTGAAAGCCCACTGCCCTTTTAGTCTCTGCTTCACATATGGGTGAAGGTCTGCAGTTGTAAAGCAGTGCAGTGGGAAATCCTTTCTTAGTGAAGGTGTTATGCTCAGGTTATGATTTTCTTAGTCTCTTCCCCCAGTGAGTGTTCCATCCACAGGAGATCAGAACACTGAATCTCAGTTTGTCTCATGATGGCCCAGATTTGCACACAGGCTTAAAATCTGCACAGAGGGCACTGATTAGTGTCACAACTCATGAGTGGACAGTGTTGGTGAGTCTGAGACCTGGATTGAGGTCTCTTTGCACTCTTACCTTTAATATCCTTTCCCAACAGCAGCACACACAGAGCAGTGGGTAGGCTGGCTTTGTGCAGAACCAGGTTATGAGAGGTCAGATACTTGCCGTGCTGGATTCTGGAGGTCTGTTGCATTAGACCATATCTTATCTGGCTGAAAAGGAACTGTTGCAAGAGCCTCCTGGTTGGTGTAGCCTGACAACCACTCCCTTTCTGAGAACTTGGCCTTTCAGAATTAGACTTCTTTAATGGAAAAAGTGCAGAATTTTCTGACACAAAACAAGTAACTTCCCCCATCTGAAGGACATCTAAAGTTTTGTCTGTCAGTATATGGAAGTCAAAATCATCCTCAGACAGTTTTCCACAACTGATTTTTTGTATTAAAAACTTGTGGGCCTGCCCTTCTCAGAAGGTAACCTTGCATTTTTCAGCGTCACCTTTATTAAAGTCTATGGTTGTGCAGTTGCTTAAGTACAGAAGAAATGTAGGCTCCTGCCAAAAATCCTGTTTCTGTTTTACCTCCCCCAGATGCATTTTAATGTCTGTGTGCTCTGAGCTGCTCTGGGAGTGGGAGCCAGCTGAGATCCATCTTCACTGCTCTTTTTTTGTTTTGTTTCTTTCTTTTTTCTTCTTTTTTTTTTTCCTGTGAGGCATCCAGCTGGATCCTCTCCATGATCTGCTTAGTGCATGCTAGGTGAGCACTGGAGCTGGCACAAAGAAAACAGTAGGGATGAGCAGCTGGGAAGGGCATGGTTGTCCTGCCTTATGCTGAAGTAATGATCACATAATCAATGCCTGAAAAGAATGGGAGGGAAAGTTTTAGCCTTAACTGCCCCATGGTTGAGAAGGCAGTACATGTGAAGCTTATTTTGATAGATTTCTACCTCAGCATTATCCTTTTGGGGTTTTTGTGCTGCTCTGAACAGTTCATGGTGCTGGCAGGGCATTGCAATTGCTGTTTCCTGCAGCCTTGCAAAATAATACTTTTAGGATGCAGGTATTTTTGCCCTGAAGTTCTTTGCAGCATGGTTGTTTACCTTTTGGACTGTAAGAAAAGTTCTCTGCAGCCCTCAGGACATCTGAGCACAAACTCAGTGTTCAAAAGAGTAGAAAGTATGGCTGAGTTGCAGGTCTCTTTCTACATTTCTCAGCCCACAGAGCAGAAAGGGAACTAGTGTCCTTCCATGGATGGGTGACTCACTGGCATGTTGTTGCCTCCAGTTTTTCCCTCTGATTTGGCTGTTCTGGTGCCAGGAAATCAGAAACCCACACACCCTGGTTTATGCCAAGCAGACAGAGTGCCAGAGAATGCAGTTCTAGAGACCAGGCACCACCGGTTCGTGTGTCTCCAGGGGAAACCCACATCCCTCTGATCACCCTTTCCAGGTCTTTCCTTGGTTTTTTTTGCCTAGTGTGACCTTTAGAAACAAACTGGCACCTGAACTGCCTCTAATCCCTTGTGACTGCGTAAAACACAGCATTTTGTGTTGGACCTTGAAAGGGATGGGAGTTCTTTATCCTGCCTGGGGAGCAGCATTATTCCAAGAGCACTGAAGCAAGATGCTTTACCAGACCTCAGATGATCCACACCTTGGTCTGTCCTGTACACCCATTATACTCTCTATTCTTCTGGTTTTCTCTGCACCAGGGAAACATTCTTACCCATCTGTAGGAAACAAAGCTCCTGTGTGCCCTCCATCCGTGTCTCCAGCACAGCCTTTGGACTGAGAGCAGTCATTTCCTTCTGGAAGGAAGGGCATGGTTTGTGCTGTGACACTTTCTCTCCTGCTATGCAGATTGTCTCTGTACTGTTGGACATAGGTCAGATGACCCAATTATCTCAAACTGAAGCAGATTTAATGTAGCATTTCCATTTAATTATCTGCCCCACCAAGATCTGTCATGCAATTATCCTTCATTGACGACTGAGAGGCTGAATCTTTGCTAGGTACACCCTAAGTGCTGGTGTCCAGCAGCAGGATGCTTTGAGAGGCATTTGCTCTTACTTTCTTGAACCCTCATCTGAATTTTGGGATCTGCTTCATGACCTTAGTTCTTTGTCTGGACTATAAATCTGATTCGGGGGAGATATTTACTTACTGTGAGCCAGAATCTGGGTGTGCCTGGACTGATTAATTGTGCCAACAGCCAACTTCCTGACGTCTCCGCTTGGAGATCCTCTAGGCTGGGAGCCTGCAAATCACAGACCAATTAGAGGCTGCAACCAGTGTCACCTGTGACTCATGTAAATTTAAAACTTTGATCTTGGCAGGAATAACAGGATGCACAAAGCAGTTGGATGTATCCGGTGAGGACACACCTTGTTGCTGGCTGTTCATCTGCAGTTACTGCTGTATAGATGTGTTTTCAAAGTCCCAAGGGCAGCTTTACACCAACATGTTTTATACAGGAGCCCGTGGCCATATATGCAAGTTCCAGGATTATTTTGAATGATCATCCCAGTTGCCCTTTCCTCTATGGAAAGAACTGGTGGAAAGATGCTGCAGAATCAGCCCTTCTGCTGTCTGTTAGGGGAGGGAGTTTGAGGGCTGCTGGAGGGCATGGATAATTTGTACTTCCTTACTGTAAATGAGCCCGAAGGCATTAAACTCATCCTTAAACTCATCCTTTTCTTCTTAGTGATGTGGCATGTCAGTCTGGCTGCAATGTGATGAAAGAATTGAGTAATGCTGAATATTTGTGCTCGGTTTGTGAGGTGCACGTAGCCTCTGGGCTGACTCAGTGTTCAGCTACGTACAGCTACGGTGGGATTGCAGGAGACAAAGATGCATTAGTTCTAGTTCCTTGTAAGCTGTTAAGAGATGCTTTCCCCCATCAGTATAATGTTGATAAATGATGGCTCAAACAAGGGAGGAAATGAGCACCAAAACCTGAAAGTCATGCATCAAAATATATTGTCTCATTGGGAGCTCTTGTTCTGCCTCCAGTATTATTTCTGTTTCAAGAGAGCTTTGAATGGGTTACTGAACATTCACTTATGACTTTAACTTTTTTTTTGCTGGTTAGACAGAGGTCTTGCCCAGAGTTCCTGAGTTTATGACCCCACGGTTCCCACAAATGTTTTGTTTCTCCGTGGCTCTTCTGGTCATCTGCAAAGACAGGGAGCCTATGGGATGTCTAGTCTGGAGCTAGGCTTGATTTTTTTGAAATCTTTTTTTTAGGTTCTTTCTTTGCCTTCAGAAGTCTGTATTTAGTGGCTGTTTTTCTTTTTTAATGTTTCTGCTGATGCTGTGAATCTCTTAAGCCATTAATCAGCTTTCACCTTTCCCAGCAAGCCTAGTGTGCCGTGTATTATGCTCCTGTCTTTAAGTTCCTGAAGCTCTAATTAAACCAGAGGCTTCCCCATCCCACCAGCATCTGTAACCTATAACAAATGTCTGCCTTGTTGTCAGGGAGCTCCCTTTGCCTGCCTTTCTGTTGGGGCCCTGGCAAGCTTTCCTTCTTCCTTAGAGGCACCCTCTTAGTAAATGCCAAAGGACACTTTTTGTTCGTTACTGGCAACTGCTGAAGGATTTAACCCTCAGCAACATCTTGATCAAACAGAATGAGTGGTCGCCTGCCAGCTTTGCATCTCCAAAGGATGTTGTCCTTAGTGCTTCACATTTTTACAAAAGACATGGAAACTGTAGTAGCACTGATCATGTGTAGTGTGGCTTATCTGTAGCCTCAGCTCTCCTGAGTTCCAACACCAGTGTCTGTCCTTTGGGCCCTTCTGGCCTTTATTCAGAGGAGCTGAGCTCAGTGAGCTGGAGCTGCAGTTCAGGCAGCTTCTACTGAGCAGTGTATAGCTGAGGAGCTGACTTGGTTGATATGACCTCTGTGCTGCTGTCAGGTCTCTTATCCACTGCAGACCAACTCTGGAATGTGTTCCTTGTACAAACTATGCTTGAAAACAGTCCCAGCTGCTTAAAGGTGGCACAAATCTCTGCTCCAAGACTTGGCCAGAAAACTGCCTGGGTTTCCCATAATAGTGGGAAAGTAGCAAGCAATAGCGGGAAGCACAGCAGTTTCTTTTGCTGATAACTCTGTAAACTAATCTTTAGAGGGCAATCAGGTACTTTAATAGTATATCCCAACACAAACAGCTATAGAAATCTGGCAGACTGTGCTGGTCTGTTCCCAGTCCTGCAGAACGAGTTGTTCCTTCTCCCAGTAGTCTGTCTCTGTAAGCAGAGATCAAAGTGCCTGTTAAGGAAATGTTAACTTAGGGATGAAATGTAATTTCTTGTGGTTAATTCCTGACAGCCCTGGGGATGGTTGTTCCCTTCTTGAACCATTTAGGTTCCTCTAGGTATGTCTTGATCTAAATAGGACCCAAAGTGATTACCTCCCCCAGAATGGCAAAGAGCCAGGCTGCATAGAGTTGATCCTGTGATCCTCCACATGCATGGTCTGATCCTCTCTCCAAAAGTGTCCTGGCACAAGCTTTGGCACAGGCTCCAGGTTACCTGCACTGTTCAGAGCAGGATCTGAAGGTGTGTGGGAGACCTGGAGTAGTGCAGGACTGGGTATGTGGTGCACAGTGCAGGGGTTCAGGGATCCATACCATGACCAAACCTTTATTCCTCTGAAGATTCTTTGCTTTTGAGGATCTTATCAACAGTTGCAGCTGGAGTGGGAAGTAGCTTAGCTTTTACATTTCCATTTGGGGACAAAGAGACCCCTGAAAATGAAGCTTTAGGCATGGGTATGACACAGAACCACAGTTGGAGGTAGTTATCAATAAAACAAGCATCTTATCCCTCTTGTAACTTTTAGATTAGTTGCTTCTTGCTCAGCATCTTGAAAACACCACGATTACCAGTTGTCAGCGTTCCCATTACCTTTGCCTGTTGATTCCCAATGACAGAGTGGTGCCAGCAGGGACATAAAACAATTTAATGACTTGCATGGCTGAAACTCCCTTCAGTACTGCCAGAACTCATGCCCACGTTGCTCTCTCCAGCTTCTTTTTCAGAGAGAGTGCGGAACATGTCTCCAGATGAGATCAAAATCCCTCCTGAGCCTCCTGGCAGATGTTCTAACCAGTTGCAGGTTGGTATAAGTCCACTTCATTCTTTTTAAAGGTTTCTAGTTCAGTAGGGAGAGGGGATGTTTGCAACTTCTGCTCAGTATTTTTGCACAAGGCAGAATTCCAGTATTAAAGCTGGGTTTTACCACACTGAGTTTATGAATGCACTGTGTTAATGCTTTAGGCTTTATAGCAGTTCTAGTTTAGGAATACCAGAGTAGCTTAGAGCTGTTTTCCAGTCTCTGTGGGTTATTTATGCTTTAAAACAGCTCTTGGTCCCACAGAAGCAATGTTTACTGTGAAGGCTGCTTTCCTCTTACCTCAGCAAATCCAGCTCTGTAGAAAAGAACAAATCATTGTTTTCCATACAAGCCCAAGAATCCCCTAAACTGGAATAGATGAGGCAGCAATGACTGGATTCCTTCTCCACCTACATTTCTCTAGATGATAAACATTTAGAGGGAAGGCTGGTAACTTAGAGGCAACAAAACAAGACAGATGCATGTCTTCTCCAGTGCACGCCCAGATAATTGCAGTGGCCAACTTTGCAGTAACCTGCTGTGTTCTCCTCCTCATGGAGTGCAAGTGAAAAGAGTAGGGACTGCTGTTTCCAACCACCCATTTGAGTTTTATCTCCAGTTTTCTGCCCAGTAGAAATACAAGTAAAGAATCACTTCTGGAATGCTCTATAAAGTAGCTCCTAATGTGCAGTGGTGATTCAGAGTGACTCACCATCCAGATGATGCTTTCTTCTTCTCCACACAGTGTACCTGGGCACACCCATCCCTCCTCTGGTGCTGCAGGAGGATTTTACTGTTCTGACATCAATGAACTGGGGTGCGTTAGATCTGAAGAATGCACAGAGCTTGAGAGAGTAGACAGAATAAAGCAGAATTTTCCCCCTTGCACAGCAGCTTACTGTGTTAAATCAAAGGGGAACTTGTCCTCTATTAGCAGGTCAAACCACATCTTAGAGCACTTTGAGCAAGGAGATGGGATTGTTCCTCAGAGATGCAAAATGTTCTGGGCTTTTCACTGGTGACTTGCTCTTTTGTCAAATTCTTCCTGTAATAAACTGTATCTTGAACTCTGCCAAAGGGAGTATTTTTTTTGTGAAGTTGACTGAGTAGTTCCCAATCTGTAGACTTTGTGAACCATATTGTTACTCCATGGGGAGAGGCCAAAAGGGAACACCTATTCAATCACTTCTACTCCCCAAATTCGCCTTTTTGTGGTTGTTCCTTCAAGTCTCACAATGTGTGTGCTGGATGTGAAGATTGTGTGATTTCCTCTTGCTGATTTTTTGACAACCCGATGAAAATTTATCTTACAAAGTTTTTTTTTTGAGATTGTTGAAATAGGAGTTTCATATCAGCTCTTAACAATCCTCCTTTATTCAGGCTTCAGCAAGCCCTCAGACAATAGTCAGTTCTGTGTTTGAGTTGACTGTCCAGGGAGGGAGACATGAACTGACTTATCCAGAAGCAACAAAGGCAAATTGACTCAGCTCTCCCATCCTGAAAGAGTGAAGGCCCAGCCTCTGGTCTTGTTTAATATGAGAAATTTCTGTCCTGAAGACAAGATGACAGAAATTACTGAGGATATTCTCCTACTAGTACCACTTAGCTCCATGTTCCATCTGAAAGTTCCTGCCTTTGCTGTCAGCATCACTAGAGTGGGAATACTTTTAAGTACTTTTATCCACCTTGCTGAGGAAGAAAAAAATCATGTTTGATTTGAAAGCTTTTAGTCTCTTTGGAGAGTAGACTGCTTGACATTTCCAGTCTAATTTAAAGTTGCCTTTTGCAGGAGCTTGGGACTTCAGTAAGTTATCCACAGGCTTTGTAACTATGTGAGTGATCTGCAAAGAGGAGCTGATTCCATCTGGCTGGTCACTTGTACCAAAGCAGGGATTTACAAGTGCATTGTTCCCAAGAGTGTTTGGCTGCCAGTGGGCACCACCAGCAATCCCTGATGATCACACTGGGTTTAGTTCTGCAGCAGAACTTGGCTCTTCTCATCTGTTACCCAGGCAGAGCCATGAGCTTTGCCTTCTGGGCAGTGCAGCCCAGCACACCTGAGTCTGAAGGTGGGTGTGGTGGTTCCTGCAAGCTGTGGGAGAACCTCAGTGGATTTCAGAACTGGCTTCTACTCTACAGTCATGTCTGTAAAGGGAAATAACAGACTGGGAAGGAGGAGCCTGTGCTACTGCCTTATAGGCAAATCTTTAAACACTGAAGCCTTCAGTAAGTGCAAATATCAATTCCTTTACCAATCCAGACAGTTCATGAAGCTACTTCAGACCTTAAAGGAGAAAGTGTCTATTAACCAGCCTTGGGAAGAGATGGAACCCTTGCTCCGCTCAAGGGAGGTCACTGGTTCAGTTGGCTTGTTTCCACATGTACACTTTTGTTAGTCAGCTGTTGGGCTGCTCCTTTTCTTCCTGGCTCACCCTGTAATCTTTCTCCTGTAGGATAAAATTCAAAAGCTGTATGAGAGGAAAATGAAAGAGGGCATGGATATGAACTACATCATCCAGAGGAAAAAGGAGTTTCGCAACCCCAGGTGAGCCACCATCTTCTCCTGTGTGACCAAAGCACCACAGAGCAAATGCCAAGAATATCATCTTTGTTGGAGTTGCAGCAGAAAAAGGATCCTGAGCAAGAAGGACTACTGCTTACAAACAAATTGTGTCTCTCTCATTTTTGTGACTGAAACAGTAAAACTCTTCTTTGTGTTCTGGGAGTGTTGGTGTGGTAGTTAGATTTTAAATGTGAACACTTTGAATGAATGAAGTATTTTAGAAGATGTGTCTGTTCTTGGAGCTGGGAGATGTTTGGGGGAAGTGGTAAATACTGTGGTTAATGGGATGCCACATCCATCATAGCAGGCATAGCTTCCCTGGTTCTGATTTCACTCTTGCAGTGTGAAGAGGTGACAAATTCTCTTTCTACTGACACATCTGAAACACTTCTGTTTATTTCTGCCTCTCTGGTTCTGTTCTGAACTCCTGTTTTTCCTTTGCAGCATTTATGAAAAGCTGATCCAGTTTTGTTCCATTGACGAACTTGGCACAAATTATCCAAAGGTGAGGTGCAGTGCTTTTGGCTGGAAGGGGAGTGGGTAAGAGATAATTGAGAGCTGTAAAGTCTTACCTGAGGCTTTCTTGAGCCTGCTTGCTTAGAAGTCCTTTAAGGGAACTTCAGTTTGTGACCCTGCATTGAAGTGAACGTTTTTGTGTGGCACTGAGCCTCAGTGCCTCCAACTTTGCTGTAATGGTTCTGAACAAAAACTGCTGAAGTGTGTAGGTATAAAGGAAACTCCTCAAGGGGGACAGAAGCTGAGCAGCAGAAAAATGCATGACTTATCCCAGCATACTTGTGGCTTCAAAGCTGTTCCTTCATTCACAACAGAACATGGTCCCATAAAAGAAGGTCTGATGTGATCTTTGGGATACAAGAAGAAATCAGTCATGATTATCATCAGAGAACAGAAATGCATTAAACATTTTTGAACTGGGTTTTGTGTCTCTGTGGAAATAGCCCTAATCTCACTTATTTTTTTTCTTTAGGACATGTTTGACCCTCATGGCTGGTCAGAGGATTCATATTACGAGGCACTAGGTAATTCCAGGAAGTCTGTCCTTTTTTGTCCTAACTTAGGTCTTTGTGTTTTGTACTTAATTAACTGCACTGGAGTCCCCACTTTATAAATGAGAAGTCATCACATGCTGCTCTTTAACGACTTCATTCTGGTTGGATGTGCCTGAATGTTATTGATGCTTCATCAGTTTGGAAAGAAAGCCTTTTCATTTAAATTGGTTCTTCGGTGTTTTCCTCTCTTAAATCCTTAATTTAGTGCTGCAATGTTTTGATTCAAGAGCAATAGTTACTTTCATGGCAGTTTAATTTTCTATACAGAATTTGAAGGTTTGGATTGTTTATGATGGGAAGTGAGTGAGAGAGAGCTGTGGGTTTTTACTGTTCTTAGTGCTTCACATCTTCTGATCTTTCTCAGCCAAAGCCCAGAAGATTGAAATGGACAAACTGGAGAAGGCCAAGAAGGAACGCACAAAGGTAGCTCCTCAAAACCAAAAGAGATGGAGGTGCAGGGGTTTTGTTTCTTTGCCTGCTGAAGTTCATTTTGTTGCTCTGCCCTCTCTGTGCTAATACTGCTTGTTTTTCCCTGGTTCTCTCCTTTCTCCTTGCATGTCCTTTCCCAAGCTGCACAGATAAAGTTGTTTGCCCTTCCTTAGAGGTCCATTCCTCTGGGTTGTTTATTCCACTGGATTTCCTGCTGTTTTGTCAGTATTTTTAAACCAGAGCTCTAAAAATGGTATTCGGTAGGCCAGATAAAGGCAAGATAATGCATAAAGAACAACTTTTTTCTTAATCTCTGACATTTTGCCTGGTGGCATAGCCTAGTTATAGCTTAATTTCCTCACCATATCTCAATGTGAGACAATATCTGCTTTCTGTTCTTGATATTGCCTTCTTGTATCTGATTTCCAGAAATATTGGACCTATTTTAACTTTGTGCATTTTTTGACAAGCCCAGCTAATCTTATAGATGCCCCAAAAAGAACACAGGCAGGCTTTGAAAGATTTTATTCCTGTCCTGTATTGCCTTTAAGCCAGTGGCTGGCATGAGAAAACTGTCTGATGTTAGAGATTGCCATCTAACCTTGCAGAAGGCTCCTTCCATATTCGGTGGAGGGTTTTTTTGTGCAGTGCATGCTCTGTCTTGCTGCTTGTTTTGGTTTTTTGCACAGTAACCCAGGCATCTCATTACATCCTTGCCCATGTCTGCAGTTTTGAGGCTGCAGTGCTGTTGTGGCTCTTGTTGCCAGGTTTCCTGCCATGGTGCAGTCGCAGTAAATTGTGCAAGTAGGGGCTTGTCTTGCATGTTTCTTAAAGGAAAAAGGGTAAGAACTTCTAACTGTATAAATACAGTGTTTAATGGCCAGGATGTATCCTGTCTGAGCTGTATCAAATCCCAGTTGACACACACATTTTTATTGCATCAGACTTAGGAGCTGGGTTGTAGAAATCCCTAATTCTCATGGCTGCAGTACACTTTGGCCTGAGGTCTGTGTCTGTCTTTCTGCATGATGGGAAGCTCAGAGGCCAATGTCTTACATCACATTAAAGCTGTTTTTAAAAAACATAGGTGCTGTGGGTTAAAGGCTGTGTATCTAAACACTTCTTTTTTTATTTTATCTTCTCCCCTTTCTCCTATGTGTCACTCCCTTCCCAGATCGAATTTGTGACCGGCACTAAAAAGGGCACAACAACAAGCGCCACTTCTACAACCACCACAACAGCCAGTACCACTGTGGGAGGTAAGGAACAGTTGGGATTGTACCAATTAAGCTGCAGTAATGCTGGGATTAGTGCTTCCTGGAAGCCTGAAGGCTCCTTATTGATTGTGTATATAATGCAAGAGTGTGTTTTTTCTAGGGGTTGTCGGACTAGCTTTCCTCTAGTCCCTGTATTCCAGGTCTTCCCTTCTGGAATGAAAGACCAGGGCTGGGTGGGATAGTGAAGAGATTTATTAGTGTGTCAAACCTGCTACTGTCTGTTGTTGTAGAATATTCTCAAGAGGTTTGGAAAGACTGAAAATCACTCTCCTGCCTACAGCCTGCATTTTAAACTGAGGGGAAGGGAGAAAAACCACTGGAGGCTGATGAGTGTGTCCTGTGCCTGTAGCTGAGCAATTGGGATACGTGTGCTCTGTTAAAATTAACTATGCTTTGGGGCAGGGATGATCCTGGCTCCCATTTGGCTGGAGCTCAGGTGTAACAGTTCCACTTTGACTCTCGAGGTACAAAGTTGTTTTTCCTCCTCACCACTTACTGCCAGTGTATCCTGAAATTAATGTGAGGGGAAGTTGTCTAGGATATTAAGGGTTGGCCAGTCAGGGTGTTAAGAAGGGACTGGTGACCTTTAACATAATGCTAATCCTCATTTGCTTGATTTAATCAAATTCACAGATGCCCAGAAGAGGAAGAGCAAGTGGGACTCTGCCATCCCCGTGACAACGATAGCTCAGCCCACCATCCTCACCACCACTGCCACACTGCCAGGGGTTGTCACAGTGACAACCAGCGCGAGTGGATCCAAAACCACCGTGATATCAGCTGTGGGCACCATTGTGAAAAAGGCCAAGCAGTGACTGGTGTGCTGGGCCTGGATTTTTGGACTTGTTTGTCTTTGAAGCTATTGTTCTCAGAAGGGAGGGGTAGCTTTCGCCTTTGGTAAAGGATGGCAAGATTCTTTGGAACAGACCACAGTTCCCCTTTGGAAGACTGGGGGCAGGAGCAGGAGCAGGCATGCCAGCTGTGTGCCCACAGGAATGGACCTCTGCCCACAATGCCTCTGCCTTTGCTTGCTGTGGGAAGAACCAGCCTGTGTGTTGTGCTGGAGGAAGGTGGTATCTGGAGTCAGCTTGTAAAAGTTCGCTTATTAATTACTGCATTAGGGTCTTACCTACTTGCAAGTTTGGTTTAGGGGGCAAAAAAAAAATAAAACAAAAGGGCAAGTAGTACAGGACTATCCGTGTTATCCTTGTGTATTCCAGGTCGTGCTCCAGGCTTGCAGCCTGTGATAGGTGCTGCCCTCTGTACTCCAGCTCAATTCTGAGGGAGTTAAAGCAGAGACAACTGCTCAGTGTCCACGTTCAGATGTGTAGCAGAGACCTGAAGCAATCTACATCTGTGAATGTAGGCTCACCCTTTGTCCCAGCACTGCCATCTGTACCCGTGTGCTCTCTGTGTAGATCTTAGTGACCACATGTGAAGTTGTTGAACTGTTGAGGGAACTGTGCTGGAACAGTCCTGTTATCGTCTCTCAAGGATGAAGATTTCTATGCAGAACCCTTAAGCTGTAGAGGTTTGATTTGTGAACTCATTTGCAAAGACCTGTGCAAAAAATACTTCCATTGCCACGGAATGAGATTGGACAGCAGATAAGCAGAGGAGAGTGTCTGATCCTAATTGTGATGTTGTCAGTCTTTGTACTAGCTCGTGATGTTCTGTGAATGCACACATGGCAGTTACTGCTTGCTCCACTGTTGTGATAAAGTATTTTCAGTTGAAAATTTTATTGTATAAAAATTGAAAAGTCTATAAAAAAAAACCTCGTGTCATTCATGTGTCTGCATTTCTCTTAAGGTAAATTCCTGCCCAGAGCCTGTTTTTTCTAGTGCTCAAGCAGTGATAGGAGAGATGTTTGCCAGATCAGTAGAAGTGTAAATTTCTGACAATTCAGTGGGGGTTTTTTTCAGTTTTTTATGTAACTTAATGTCACTCTTGATCAAGACTTTGCATATATGGAGACTTAAGGTAGAAATAAGAGGTTGATATTCTGCTTTTAGATAATTTTAAAACATGTTAAACACTTTGTCCTAGCACTCATTTCACCTTTAAAAAAAGCATCTGTGTATCCAGAAATGCTCACAGGAGATGAACCAGGGGGCTGATGGAACTATAGCGTGGGGAGCTGGGGAGATGGTGGAGTCACTCTTTTTAAAGCAATAAAATATTCAAGGTCATGAAAATAGTAAGATTGAAACATCTCAATTTTTTTTTTTGCATTGGGCTGCTGACTTGACTCCTGCAAGCTTGGATGAAGAGAAAACTTCCTGAGCTCTTGCTGAGGTGTGCTGAGCAGAGTTGCCATGAGGCACCTGGAGCAGCAGTTTCCAAACTGGCTTATGCAAGAGTCCTGCAGGACTGGGCTGCGTCTGGCAGCTCCTGAGCTCCCAGGACTCGATGTTTGCTGTCTGCAACTTGAAATGGGCACTGTTTGGTTTTTGTTTTTTTCTCTCTCTCTTCAAAAGTTGGAGTGGAGATGCCAACCCTTGTGTAACAAACTTGCAGCCAGTAGCTCGCTGCTCTTGTTTGCCTTGAGTGTTGCTGTCAGAAGTAGTAGGTGGATACAAAGGTTGGAAACTGCAGTTCTAAGGAAAAAGCCTCTTTTCCTGAGAAACATGATCTTACAGGTTGGTGGCTTGTGCTGGGCTGTGGTCAGTCAGTGCCCCGGAGAAGGTGGAGGGAGCTTCAGGTGCACAGGAGTGATGTCCTGAGGGAAGAAGATCCCTTCTTGGCCTGTGAACCAGGGCCTGAAGCCCTCAGGAGGGAGGTTTGACCAGTTTGCTTTAGAACTCTATGGCTGTGCTCATTGCAGGGCTCTGGAGCTGCTGAGGGCTGAGGGGACCCACTGAGGGTATCAGTGCCTGTGTATTAAACAACCCCTAAGAACAGTTTAAAGGTTCTTTATGCTGCTGCAGTAGTGATTGCTCTTTAGGCTGCTCTTCTGACTCCTAAAAGCTGTGGATACTCATTCTTACCTCCCCTCTCAAGGGGAGGCTATCTTTGAGAGTAAAGCCAGTCCCATTTTCATCATTCCTTAGTCTGAGAACTACAAGATCATGGTCCTTGAAAACCACAGGCCTTCTCTCTGCTTATCACCTTCCTAAGCACGGCTGTCTCCCAGCTTGAGTAGGTTTGTCTTAGCTGAGACTCCACACTCAAGTGTCTCTGCCTCGGAGGAGAAAGGAGAGCTGCTGTAATGAAGTCATCCTTGGCAGAGCTGGTTCTGCTCTCACTCGCCCTTCTGAAGTCTTCTCTCCCACCTCCATGCCCTGAGGTGTTGATTTTCTTTCCTATTTGCTTGTTGTGATTTAGAGGTCTGCCCTCCTTTGATGCTGTTGTGGGAAGGGATTTTGTGCACTCGGGAATCACTTTTATTTTGCGTCTGGCTGGGTGCTGCCGAACCCAGAGAGCAGGTGGGGAGGGCAGCCCTTGCCAGCCCCACCTCAAACCGTGAAATTGGAGCACCCGAAGCTATGTTTTAGTTGGATTGCTGCTGTACTGTCTGGTTTATGGGAGTTATGTACTGAGACTAACAAAAAAAAAAAAGAAGTCTTCCTTCCCAAGGCTTTGGGCTGTGCCAGGGATTTGCTGATGACACGGTCGGCTCCAGCAGCATGGAGGTGATTGTTTCAGCCAACACCTGCACAAGCTCCTTTCCAGCTCTGCAGCACTGCAGGGGAGAAGTTGTAGCTCCTGTGGAGCCCCTCAACCTGATGGGCTTTGCAATGTGCCCAGGAAGTTATCAGGGGGTAGGGGCTGCTCACTCCTGTTGAGAGGTGTGAGCCTGGGGAAGCCCAGAGTTGTTACAGACTGGTTATGGTTGGAAGGGTTCACTGGTGGGGTCTTCCTAGAGCACAGTGCACAGGATTGTGTCCTGATAATACTTGAATATCTCCAGACAGGGAGTGAGATGCTTCTCAGCAGGGTTCTCCAGGACTGCCTAATGTTGAATGTTTAAATAACTAAATTGCTGTCAAAGTTCAAGACCCCCAGAAGGGCAGTGGGATTCCACCAAAGTCTCCTCTTCCTTTTGGAGAACATTTACACCAGCATATTTCTGCAGAGCAGTTTTCCATCTCCGAGCCTCGCCGTGGGCTGCTGTTCCTCTGACTGTTTATATTCCACTTCCTTCCTTTTGTTCTGAGCGAGAACCATGGACACCAATGACTTCCAGTATTTAGTCCTTGTTTATTTGGAACTTGTCTTTGGCTGGGGCCAGGCTCGTGCTTTCTGTTGCCAGTAAACAGCAAAGCACTGGGATTTCACAAGGAAAGGTTTTGCCTTTTCACGTGGAAGGCGTCTGTCTGTCTGTCTGTCTGTCTGTCTGTCCCCTGCCACGTTTGTAGGAACCAGCATTAGAAGAGAACAAGGCTGACTTTTGCTGCAGCCATAGAAGGTGAAGCTACTGGTGTTTTTAACCTCTCTCCTCTTTGAGTAGCCTCTTGAAGTGCTTGGAGAGCACGACAGAAGGTTCAGCCTTTGGCAGGTGATGTATCCCTGGAAGGTCCTTATTTCCCTGGATGGATGGATGGATGGATGGATGGATGGATGGATGGATGTTAGGATTGTCACAGGCTGGAGTTTCATCCTGGCTCCTTTGCTAGCATTTTCCTCTCGTGTTGTTTCAATGTCCCACTTACCTCTTGCTGCAGGTCTTTCCCTGCATCAGGGATGTTCAGCAAGGAGATTTTCCTTTAGATACATGTCCATGACGAGGAATATCCATTGGAAAACAGTGGGTGCGTGTAGTTAACACCATCTCAGGGGAAAGGCTGAGGAAGAGAATGTGACAGGATTTCATCTTGCACTTTTAATTACATGGGGAATTATATTAAGCATCATTTAGTGCAATAAATTATGTGCACATTAATGTACATAATTAATACATTACTGCACATTCCTTTAGTTTATGCCATATAGCAGGATATTGCCACTATGGTGCATGGTGCAGCAATGGGATCAAGTATTTATTTTCCTTTTAGCAGTGTGTGTTGTTACAGAATTAAAAAAGGGGATGAATGTGCTCCAGCAGTAGGATTTTGGCTGTAACTAATCAACAAAGACCTAGAAAAAGCCCCAAAGCTGTCCCCAGGCACACTGTGGTGGCAGGACAGAAAGAAGAAAGGTTCTATGCGAATTGGCAAGGCATTAAAAAAAACAAGAAGAAAATAATTAACCCTGATATCACTGGTAATTATCAGTAATTGGCACTCGGACTGCTAGTCTCAGCAGAGGGAGCAATAATTTAGTGTGAGTTATAAAATTACTTGTTTTCCCTCCTTGGGCAAAAATTTATAGGCCACGTTGCCACAGCAGAAAATCACCAATTTATAAATGTGAGGTTCACCACGTACACGTCTGTGAGCTGTGGTAGAACCATCTGCAGCAAAATCTGCTCCTCCTGCCTCTGCAGCCCCTGTTCTTAAAAACAGCAAGTTTGTGTGGCAAAAGCCTGATCCAGTAGGCAGGGAGTGCAAGGTATGGAACCAAGGCAAGAACTGGAGCTCACCAGGTGTTCTTTCCTAGTGGAAGTGCCTTGGAGAAGTTGCCTGAAAGGCAACCCATAAAACAGCCTTCTTTTATTATTTTTTGGTGGTGGAATTACCTTGATATTGGAAAACCCTGCAAATATCTATTTAAATGCAGCCCAGTTATAGCTTTCTGTGAAAACTCATGTTATGTGGGCTCAGAGATCTCTTAGGGCCTGGGGGAACAAATCTCAAAGAAAGGTGCAAAATTAGTATCTCAGGCTCTTCTGGCAGCACCCGGGGTGTTTAACATCTCCTCACAGCTGGAGATGTTCAAAAGGGGCTGGTCCTGCCTTGCTGCTGCAGGATGAAGGGGAGGGAGATGGTGTCAGGAAGCCTTGAGGCTGTCAGTGTGTGCAGGTGAGACCAGAGGTCCTTTACAGGAGCCAAGATAAATATCCTCCATCTCAGGCTGAGAAAGGAGGACATCCAGACACCAAGGACACCAAACGTTGGGAGCAGCCAGCTTCCACCACAAGATTTTCTGGTTGGCTTCAGGATCCTTGTTAGGGAACCATCACTAAAATAACTGGGTTTTTTTAGTAAAATGCTTCTTGCTTGTAGCCTGAACTGTCTTTTTCAACTCCAGTACCGGGCAGCCTTGCTTACCTCAATGGGATAAGAGGAAAATTACAGCAGTGGGAGGTGGGTGTTGCTGCTGGACAGGACCAGAGGCAGGACCAGGGAGGTGAGCAGACATCTCTGCAAGCACCAGCACAAGCTCCCCTCCTGTCTTGGGAACTGAAGCCCAGTTTTTCTTTGTCTTCAATGCTCAACAACATCTGCTGCAGCTGTGACCCCCTGAGGCAGAGCAGAACCCTGTGCCTTCAGCCCCTCCACGGTAACAACCTGCCCTTCACCAGCAGCCACCGCTGCACCTCGAGCATCAGCACCTCGTGTCCCTGCTCTCAGGTTGTAGCCAACGTCTGTTGTGGTTTTAAAAACAGCAACAAACCTCCTTCATTTTCAGAACTTTTGTTCGAATCTAGGAAATAGCATCTCTGAAAGGGCTGGGCTAATGCTGAAGTTGCCAAGTCCAATGTTGGGAAACTAGGAAATACCAGACCTGAACTGCCTGGGCCATCTTCCGCTGCGCCCCTGCCTGTTTCCCATGTGCTGCAGCTTTTAATGGCACAAGCACATCCTCCTTTTTCCTGGGGCTAAGACAGTTTACACATATTTACTTGAGCTCCCTGTTTCTCGTAGTGAAAGAAATCCTGCTCCTCACATAAGTTTTGATCAGTGCTGTGTATCAGCAGCGTCTGTGGTGCTACATTGACAATGAAGAGCACAAAAGTGCCCTGCCTGTATTTTTAATCTCCAAGGCAGGCAGGAAATATGCCATTTTTTCATCTGGCTGCTGCTATTGTTTGTGTTGAAGCTGAGGGGATGCAGTTTTCCTTGTGAGGATTTATCAAGGAGCTGAAATGCAGCCTCTGCCCTCACATCTGCTCCGTGGGAGGGTGAGCAGGTCTGACCTGTGACAAACCCCCGACTCTAAAGCAAAAGGGTGCTGTGGGGCAGAAAAATAACCTCTCCTGAACTCCAAACCCTCCTCTGCTGTTCCCTGGGGAAGGGGTTTTGGATTCAGCCCAGCAGAAGGTCTGGATGCAGTGGTGGGATCGCTGCTTGTTGCAGCCGTGGGTGGTGCTGGATGCATTAGGAGCAGGGATGGATGGGTCTCATGTCCGGTGCTACAAGGGGCTGCGTTGACCCTCGAGCCAGATTTATTGCAGGTGGGGAGTGGGCTGCCGTGCTCATGCCCTGGATAAAGCAGGATGTAGTTCTGTCCTCTTTGCAAGCAAGGCACCAAGGCTGGGTCGGCAGTTGTGTGGTTGTCACAGCAGGAATTTACCTGGTGTTTCAGCAAGGAGTTACCTGGGCACTGGGTGTGACGCTGCCACTCGTGCCAGTAGGAAATTTGGAGGAGAAACTCCTGGCAAGGGGGGCTGGGGAGCTCCCTCAGCTCTGCCCTGAGCAGGCAGGTGAAGCCAAGCAGCCCCTTCCACACACCCTTCCCATGGCAGCACCTTCCCACTGCCTGCTCAGCCCTTTTCCTGTGGGATGGTGCTTGTGTGGAGGGAGGGTCCACGGCGGCTGCGAGGGCTGTGCCGGCCCGTCCAGGTGTGCGAGGGAGGAATGAATGCCAACCCTGCGTCACGGGCACCCCCTCCTCCCTCCCAGCTGGGATAAAGCTCGTCCTCACCTGGCATCCAATCTCATTTATCGCAGCTCCCACCTTTCCTCCCTGCCAGCCCCTCGGGAGGAAAAGGCGGCAGCCCCGGGACAGCGAGGGGAGCGAGAACAAAGTCGATATTTGACTGGAGGGTACAGGAATCTGCGGGGAGTTATGTGGGATCGCGGGCTCGCTGCCCTCCCCGCCGGACCGGGAGTTGACGTTTAACCGGAAAGAGAAAAGGGACAGAAAGTAGAGAGGAGGGAGGAAAAAAAAAGAAAGAAAGAAAAGGCCAAAGCTGGAAATCAAGTTGCAGCAGTGAACCAGCACGTTCCCCCTCTGCCTTTGGAAGAATTTCTTGGCTTGGTGTGTGGGTGCCTGTTATTCGGGCTGCGGCAGAGGATTTGGACACTGAGTCAGACCCAGCGCTAATGAGGTTTGTGGAATTAATTCATCTGTGCTCTGTGGTGTCCAGTTCGCTTGAACTTTGCTGCGTTGATTAACTGGGGGGTGGAATAAGGCGCGGGGCTCCTTGCACAGGCAGGTAGGCAGGACACGGAGCGCGGGGTCAGCCCCTGCCTGCTCGTTCCCTGTGTTTTCCTCTGGTTTTGGCTGTCGGACGCCGTCTCGTGCCTCTTGTCTGGCCGGGAAGGGCAACGCTCGTGTCCCAGCAGGGCTTTGAGGGCTGCACGGGGCAGTTTTAGTCTCTGAAGGTATTTGGGAGCGGGGCTGGGGGTGGCGGTACCAGGTGGGAAGGCAGAGCAGAGCCCTTTGGGGACAGGTTGTTGCGGGTTTCAAGGGTTGCCCACTTCGTCCCGACTCCGGCAGCCCACTGCCAGGGGGAACGGCGGTTGTGCCTTGCTGGCACCCAGGGGAGCCTCTCACGGGTGACAGTGTGCAAGGTCAGCCGGGCTGCGGGTGCCTCCGACCCGCGGAGCCCCCGAGGTTGTTTTCCAGGATGAGTGGCTGCCTGAAACCCCCTGCGAGGCGGGAGAAAGGAGAGGGAAGTCCCTGGAGGGAAAAGCCAGGACAGAGGGGGGATTCAGGGTCGGCTTTGCTGAACCGCAGGTGTCCAGGTATTTGCGAGCTGGTGGATCTGAAATGGCCAGGAAACACGGAAAAGGGCAGAAGGATTGGTGTGAGGGAGCTGACAGGCATGGGTTAGGTGGGGGAAAAGAGGGATGAGGAGCACCCGTGGAGGGGAGGGAAAAGAAAAGTGTCTTGTGGGGCCAAAAGAGTGGAGAATGTGCCAGGAGCAGCACGTGGAGGGAACGGGAGGGTCCTGGGGCTGTGCTGGCATTTGGGCAGCCCCCCAGGAAGGTCCTGACCTTCCTGCCTGACCCTCGGGATTTTTCCCTGCCCAAACCCGGGGGGCAGAAGGAGGAGATGGTACTGCAGCCACCAGCCCTTTGCCAGCACAGGATGGTGTTGGCCACAAACCAGCTCCCAGCAGCTCCAGGTGGGTCCCAGGCTGCATCCTGCTGTGTTTTGCCCCTCGCTGGAGGATGCTGGGGACCAGGTCTGGGGTCTGGAGCTCAATCTGAGAGCTGAGATCTCCCTTCTTGCCTGAAACAGCAAATAGAGACACCCACATGGAGCCTTCCAGCTGCAGGAGCTCTCATGGGGAAGGAGGGGAAATGGATGGGGAAGGCAAACAAACCCAAAGATCAATGTGATCTCGTGTTTAAGAGATTGTTTGATTTGCAGGTCAAGTTTTTGACAGTTTTCTGAGGGTCTGGCTTGATAATTTCCAAGTTCTGGAGCACGGCCCTGGCAGCTCTGTGCCGCCACGTGTGCCAGGGAGAGAGAGAGCATGAGTTGTAGCCTGAGCCCTGAGCCCACAGCCCTGCCCTGGGATAAGAACTGAGCCTGCATGAGCCACTGTGGCTGTTGCTGTGCTGCCCATCCTCAGCACACACAGATGTTCCTCCAGATGCCTCCTCCCATCTACCAGGGTCAGGCCCCTGCACAGCCCCCACACACCCCTTTGGCAGGACGGGGGGTTGTAGCCATGGAAAGGGCAATTCCCACCAGAGAGAGGAAAGGCTGCACCGGGAACTCTGGCATCTCCCTCTTTCCTGCTTCTGTGTCCCCGACCCGCCTGGTGTCCCCTGCATGGAAGCTGGGACCAGGCTCCTGCCGTGGGCTCCTGACTCATCATAACCCGCTCCTTGGTCCCTCTCCCCCACCTGACACTTCAACCCTGTCCTCTGTCCCTTTGCACCAGTGGTTGTGCAGTGCCTGTTTTTTTGGGATGAGGTACCCAGCCCCAGCATTTCCAAGCTCCTGGCATCTTTCTGGGGCAGGTCTGTTGGCTGCGCCGAGGTGCAGGCAAAGGCTGGGGGTGAGGGAGGAGACCAGGAGAAATGCTGGAGCAGTGGTCTGGGATGGAGGAGGATGTTTGTGTGCATCCAGGAGCTGCTCTGCCTCATTCCTTGGTTTTGCACAAATGAAGAGATTTTTTTTTCCCCATTGTTGTCATCATGCAAATCCAACCAAATCCTGCAGCTTTCCCAAAGTGAAAGCAATGTTTTCCCTTCCAGAGGGCACTTCTGATATCGAGGAATGGCTGCTCCCATGTTTTTGCACAAACATTGTAGGCTGCACTCCTGCAGGGCTGAGTGGCAGCAGATGCTCTGTGCCACCAGTGCCCTGCCCGCTGGCACCTGCCCAGCGAAATCCTTGGAGGTTGGTGGCTCACAGGGCAACAGGACTGCTAATACTGAGCAGAGTTTTATGGCCTTTTATCTCGGCACTTGAAAAGTGGTGACGGCAGTTTGTGTGTCCAAGGCCCAGGGTGTGTCCGTCCATTCCTTGGTGACGTTTTCTTAACTAGTGATTAGAGGAAGATGAATGAGGTCCTTCTGAGCTGAGCAATCCAGTCCCACACTCAGTCCTTTCCTCGTGGCCCTTGCCATGCTGGGAGATGGGATTTGGTGGGTGCTCAGGGGATGTTTTCACTGTGTTTTCCCTTCAAGGGCTCAAAGGACTTCCCTACCCTTTCATCTCACCTCTAATTGGCACCTCCTCGTGTCTCCGTAGCTCCGGGGCTGGCATGGCTCGCTGGGGTGGAGCAAGGGAAAAAGGGATTTTCCTGGCTTCAAAACCCATCTGTCTCAGTAGCAAGGGACAGGATGTTTGCCAGCAAGTGCTGGTGTGAGGACTGTCCCTGAAGGAGGTCACAGGCATGTCCAGGGATGAGCATAACTGTTGGCTTCAGAGCCAGTGCTGGGGCTTGGCCAGGGGGGACAGGGACCACCCAAAGCCAACCCTGCAAAGGGCCTGAGCTGGGGGTGGTCAGTGTGGCAGGGAGGGAAGCAGAGGGACTGCCTTGGTCAGCTGGTACCTTTTACCTGTAAGAAAAAAAGCACATTGGCTACAGAGCACACTGGAAAAACAGCACATTGACTACAGGTCCAGACTAACAGCAAAGCTTCCCTGGGTTTCCCCCCAGAGATGCTGCCCTGAGGCTTCTGCATTTCTCATGTTTCAGCCATGGGGCATTAATTGCTGTGATAAATCCCTCTGGGCACAGCTGACAAGGGTGAATGAGATACCAACATCCTGTCATTTGTTATCCAGTGACTGTCACAGAGAACCAAGTGAAAACACCAAGGGACATGTCCCCAGGTGTCGATGCTGTGTTGGTTGGAGCCCTGTGCCACAACAATTTCTGCATTCAATTCATTTCCATTGGCTTCAGTGGCCAATGCAGGATGCAGAAGCCAAGTGTGACCTGGTGCTGTTGAGACCAGAGTGGGTCTTTCCAGGGGTTCCCCTGCACCCCAAGCTGTTAGTAACTGAGTCACAAGTGAGTGCTCTGTGTGCTGGTTCTTCCTCAGGGCACTTGGACATCTTTGCTGCACGCATTTTCTTCCCCTGTTTTAAGTAGTTTTTACATCCTTTTCATTTATTTCAGAGTCGGGACTGACACAGCAAGAAGCTATAAGACAATTAATTTGCATTATATTTCACACTGACATCTTCCAGAAAGGAGATGCTTTAAAGATGTCTTTACACTGTTTTGTTTTGGTTTTTTTCTCCTTGGCTGCTCTTACTTACCCTGCCAGGTGCCAAAGCCACCCTCTGGCACAGCAGCAGCAGAGCTTGAGTTCCAGCTTTGTCCCTTTTGTTTACCATGTCCAAACACTGACTTCTGGATGGCACTGAAGTCATGTGGGTGCAGGGAGAATGGTTCCCTCTGTTTAGGATTTGACCTCTGGATCCACATGAGGGGTCCTGCTGCCCTGGACAGCACAAAGGGGAGCTGCAAAGCTCTCAAGACCACGGATTCTTTCAGCAACTCCAAAACTCCAAGTCTGGCATTTCCCAAGGCCTCACCCTCTATTTGTTGTTGGTTTGACCATCCTGGAAACTCTTAGTGTGATAGGAAATAGCTGAAGGGAGGGGTCAGTTTTGTTTCTGGGGAGAATTGTGGACAGTCACTTTGTTTTCCATCTCTTGGCTCTCTGCAACGTAGCAATCCATGTGTTTCAGGAGGAAGAGGATGGATGTGCTGGCGCAGGCGTGTGCCAGGCTGCTCCTCCTGTCCCTGCTCTGTGCCACCGGCCTCTGCCAATGGAACAAAAGTGAGTGAAGCCTTGTCAGCTCTGTCTGCCATCTCCCCTTGGAGCTGCCCCACGAGGACTGTGTGCACCCTTCCTGGACTCCAGAAATGCCAGTCCTCATGCAGAGAAGACCCGTTGTGTGCTTTTCCTCACGTTTTCCAACTTCCCGGTGTTTGGGACCCCTCTTTTCCTACCCCACTGCTGTTTTGTAGCCAGTTTCCACCAACCAACCAGGAAAAACTTCCATCCTTCTTTGGGATCTGCCTTTCTCATGCCCCCCCACAGCTCCCTTTGTTTTCCCCATTCCTGATGCCCTGGTTTTCCCTGGTAGATAACCGCTGTGTGCTGTCTCGGGCAAAGAGCTGCACCGAGTGCATCCGAGTGGATAAGGACTGCTCCTTCTGCACCGACGAGGTGAGACATGGCAGGGCAGCCTGGGGCTCCACTTCCTACCCTGCTGATGGAGGGATCCCACCACCTTCAATGGGAGAAGGACATGAGCAGAGTCAGCTCCCCCTTCTCTTCTGTGGGAAGCATTGAAATGTGTGTTTCCTTTGGCAAGGACAAATGGGGATGGAGGGGAGTCCAGGGCAAACTTGCAGGGGTACAGAGGTTTATCAGAAAATGTCAGTGTGCCATAAACAGTGTGTTCAAGGGATGGAGGAAGACTTTTATCCCAGACAACCCAGTAACTCACTGGTGGTCACATACTGCTGCTGCTGGGGAATGTCCCCAACTCTCTGCCCTGCTCCCGCTCCCGAAAGCTCACAATGGTCTCAGCAGAGGACCCTGCTTCCTGACCTGTGTATTTCCCGCTTAACCTGGTGGATCTGGTGCTTTCTGGGGCTCTGACGCTGATTTTGCTCCCTTGGCAGAGCTTTGAGGAACCGCGCTGTGACTTGCGGGAGAACCTGCAGCGTTACGGCTGCGGGGAGGGCAGCATCGTCAGCACCCGCGGAGAGATGCAGACACGGAAGGTGGGTGCTGGGGACACAGCCCCTGGTCAGCCTCTCCTGAGGGGTCCTTCACATCCTTCATCCCCCTCTAGAATCTTCATCAGGAAAAAAGTCCAGATCTCTGTTTATTCAAAACCAGTGCTCTGCTTTCGCTGGCTGATGGACCTGTTGGGCACCGGCCCTGATTCCTCCGGGCTGGGGTGGCTTTTCAGGCAAAACAGATGTAAGCAAAATGCCAAGATATGGAGGAGGTGCCCAGCTGGACACGTGTGGACATGGGAGGCTGTTGTACAGTACACGAGGGAGGGGAGCAGGATCATCCCTGCCTTTGCACTTCCCATGCACCTCCCTGTTCCTTGCCTCCTCATTGCATCTGCTCAGGAGATGGAGTCCACCCCCTTCACATCACTCTTCTTCACAGAATTCCAGTATCAACACATCCCTGAAGAGGACCCAGGTGTCCCCCCAAGGCATGTACCTGCGGCTGCGAGCTGGGGAGGAGATGAGCTTCAACATGGATGTCTTCCAGCCTTTGGAGAGCCCTGTGGATCTCTACATCCTCATGGACTTCTCCTACTCGATGTCTGATGATCTGGACAACCTCAAAAGCATGGGCCAAAACCTAGGTGAGATCAGAGCTGGGAGAGGAGGGGAGCCAGCTTGATGAAGGCAGGCAGCTTGCTCCTGCCTGCGGCTGTGAGTCCTCTGCCAGCACCAGAGAGAGGGATGCAGCTGGCAGTGGGCTGAGGTGTCTGTTTTAATTAGAGTTTCTTATTACCACTGCTCTGTGCAGCCCTGTGGGGGAATGCTGCTCCTGGCCCTGCAGGGATCATCATGTGTGCTCTCTCCTCCCAGCCCAGAGCAGGGGCTGGTGCCCTACAGAGCTGGTCTGTGCAGGGACTTTGGCATCTTGAACCCCTTTGTTGTTGCAGGTGCTATTGCAGAAGCTCCAGTTTTGCAAAGGGGGCTGCCATAGGGGATGTAGGTTTCTACCCCATAAAAGACAAGCCCTAAGCCCAAAGATCTTAAAAGCTGACAGGTTGTGAGTCTTACCTAAAGCCTGACCAGCAGAGAAGGTGCCCAGGACAGGACTTCATTCCCTGGAGCAGCGAGCTCATAGGCATCTCTTTATTTATGTGTCTCCTCCTCCCTCCCTTCCCCTCCTCCCAGCGGAGTTCCTGCAAGAACTGACCTCCAATTACACCATCGGATTCGGCAAGTTTGTGGACAAAGTCTCTTCCCCTCAGACAGACATGAGACCTGAGAAGTGAGTGAGCCCAACGGGTCCGTGGGGTAGGAGCAGAAGGGAGGGCAGGTGCCTTCTCTTTCTCTGTGGCTTTCCTAATCTTCACTGTGTGCAGTGCAAGGTCCTTGTGCACCTGTCTCCATTCATTACCAGTGTCCACCCTGGCCTCCCCATCCCTCAGGGATTGCTGTAGCACTGTGCCAATGCCTGTGCAGTGTCCTCTTCCACTTTCAGACCTTCCTGCATGCCTTGTCTTCTCCTCCATCTTTTCCCTCATCCCTTCTACCTCCCAGTGTTGGTGGTTTGCCAGCTCAACTCCATGACTTCCCTTAAGGGACTCCCTGGCCCCTAAGTGCTTTCTCCACCCTTCTTCTCCTTGCACCCAGGCATCCCTTTGCTCCTGTCCTTGCAAAAACCCCGGTCCCCCTCCTCTCCTAGGCTGCGCGAGCCCTGGAACAACGCCGACTCCCCCTTCTCCTTCAAGAACGTCATCCGCCTGACCAGCAACATCAACCACTTCAGCCAGGAGCTGCGGAAGGAGCGCATCTCCGGCAACCTGGATGCCCCTGAGGGCGGCTTTGATGCCATCCTGCAGACAGCTGTTTGCAAGGTGAGGGTTGCCAGGCTTGCAGGAGCCATGTGGGCTCTGTTTCTGACGAGTGGAGCTTGCTGATACTGGGTGATGAGCAGAAGGGCCACACGCTGGAGCCCAGGTTATATGTTCATCTACAGTCAGCATTTGCTCTCCCAGCCACATGCTCCAAATACCAAGCTGTTTTGTATTCCCAATTTTTCCTAAGCCTTGGAACATGTGTGTTCTGGTGTTTGATCCCCAGCACAGGAGCTGCTTGCTGGGCACTCTGCGTGTGCTCCTTGCTCTGTCCCACTCTGTGCCTGCGGTGGTGAAACTCTGCTCCCTGGAAAACAGCCCACTTGGGCTTGGCTTCTTGGCTGAAGGATGAGCACAGCTCCAAACATGTCCAGAAAAGCGTGGGCTTGCCCCCTGTACATACATGTGCCTGGCATTGAGCTGCTGGGTGGGAGACACCCTGTGCATTGGGGGTGCCTGGATTCCTGGGACCATGTAGCTGGTTGTGTTTGCTGCCAGGTGCAGGTGGTGCCTTGCCCCGTGGGTATTCCAGCTCCTGCCAGTGCTGACTGTAAGTGCTGTGCAGGAGCTTGGGGGGCACAGAGATAAAGGTTGCTTCTCCCCCTCCCTGGCTGTAGGATAAGATTGGCTGGAGAAAGGACAGCACTCACCTGCTCGTGTTCTCCACCGAATCTGCCTTTCACTACGAAGCTGATGGTACCAACGTCCTGGCAGGGATCCTGGCAAGAAACGATGAGCAGTGTCACCTAGACAGCCGTGGCACCTACGTGTATGACACCAAGCAGGACTATCCTTCAGTGCCCACCCTGGTGCGCCTGTTGGGCCAGCACAACATCATCCCCATCTTTGCTGTCACCAACCACTCCTACAGCTACTACGAGGTGAGGAGACCACGGCAGTGATGCCACGTGGGCTTACCTTTCCTCCAGGGCATTGCTCCTCTGCCTCAGCTTGGCTGTGAGGAGAAAGAGTTCTCCCACCTCTTAGCACTTAGTTCCCAAGTGCTAAACCAACACCTCGATGTTTTGGAGGGTGCCACACTGTGTTATGGGGCTGCTCTGGGTTGTGGGATGTCTCAGGGTGTATTATTGAGTGCAGGAGTTGGGGCTTCTAGAGATCTCCCTGTGTTGGTTTCTGTTTCTTGTAAAGAGCACAGAGCTGGAGAGTAATTTAGGTTGGAAGGAACTTTTGGAGGTCTCTGACCCAAGTCCTGTTCAAAGTAGAGCCCACTCCAGTGCTAGAGAAGGGGTCTCAAGGCCTTGGCTCAGGGGGCTCCTGTCTCTCTGCAGAAGCTGCACAAGTATTTTCCCATCTCTGAGATTGGGGTGCTCCAGGAGGACTCTTCCAACATTGTGGAGCTGATCCGTACAGCCTTTGAGGTAACGGTGCTCTCTGGGGCTTTGCTCTGGCTCCAGGGAGGGCAGAGGGTGGGCACCTCCTACCCAGGAGAGCAGCAGGAGGCAGGATGTGGCCCTTCTGGAGCAGACCATGGGGTGGTCACAGGGTGCTGCTGAAAATCAACACTGTGTTTATCTTCTGCCACCCAGCGCATCCGCTCCAAGATGGACATCAGGGCTGACTTCACTCCCAGGGCCATGAAGACAGAGTTCACCTCCACGATGTATGAAAAGACAGAATCTGGCTCCTTCCACATCACCCGTGGGGAAGTGGTAAGTCCTTGGATGGCTGTGGAGGGGGAAAGTGTGTGTGAGGGGCTGAGCCCTCCACGTCTGGCAGGGCTGTGGTCCAGCAGAGCTGGCTCATCCCTGCCACGTGTCCCTTCCTTCAGGGCAAGTTCAAGATGCACGTGAAGGCGCTCGAGTACATTGGTGGGCAGCACGTGTGCAGCCTCCCCGAGAGGGACCGGCAGGGAGTTATCCAAGTGAAACCCACATCCCTGAGCGACAGCCTCACGGTCTCAGCCTCAGTCATCTGTGACGTGTGTCCTTGTGAACAGGTACAGGGGGAGTGTTGCAGAGAAAAGTCCTCCTCCTGGCCAGCCTGGGGTGGGAATGCATTGGCTGGTCCCTCTTGACCCCTCAGTGTTGCCTGGCAGAGGCTCAGCCTGGCCAAGGATCTCCATCACTGCCTGTACCAAGCTGGGTGTGCTGTCCCACGGCAGAGCTTGGTCTTCAGGGAAAGAGTTTGCCCCCGGATCTGCCCTTCTGATTCCTGAAATGGTCCTGGGGGCAGCTGGGCCCATTCAGCAATGCCTCTTCTCTCTTCTCTTCCAGCAACAAGAGCTGAACTCACCCAAGTGCAGCTTCCATGGGAACTTTGTTTGTGGGCAGTGCATCTGCCACCCGGGCTGGTAAGGACCGTGTCCAGCTCCGTGCCCTTCCCAGGGGTCCTGCTGGGTCTGGGGACCCACAGTGACACAAGCTCATGCCCTGGGCATCCTGCCCAGGACCCTGCTGTCCTCTGCTCTGCTCCCGCCTCTCTCAGCATCATCTCCTCCCTGCCAGGCGAGGGGACACGTGTGACTGCTCCCCGGCGTCGTCCCCCAACAACGAAGCCTGCATCCGCCCCGGGGACGTGGAGCCGTGCTCGGGAAGGGGCGAGTGCCTGTGTGGGAAGTGCCAGTGCTACTCCGAGGACCTGGTGCAGCGCTTTGACGGGGCATTCTGCGAGTACGACGTCCTGCAGTGCCCGCGCACCTCCGGCTTCCTCTGCAACGGTGAGAGCAGCCCCCCGGCCCCAGCATCCCCCAGCTGGGGCAAGTGCTGGCCCTGGTGCCGCAGCAGGGTGTCCCCACACTGGTGGCACTGGCACGGGGAATTTGAGTGACCAGCAATGGGCTGCAGGGACTCTGTGCTTGCAAACATGAGGGAGGATGCCGTGGAGCCTGCTTGTACCCCAAGGGAAGTGGGGGAGCTGTAGGCAGGGTCGTGGGAGCAGCACAGTGGTGGGCACTGGGTGGCTCATCCTCTTGCCCCCAGATCGTGGTCGCTGCTCCAGGGGTGCGTGTGCGTGTGAGAGCGGCTGGGAGGGCCCGGGCTGTGAGTGTCCCACCAGCAACGACACCTGCATCGACAGCCGAGGGGTAGGTCCTGCCCTGCCAGGCCCACCACAGGTCCAGGCAGGGCTGTGTTGAGTTGCCCCGATGCTGGAAGCTCTGGGCCACTGGGGCTGGCACCTTGCTGACTCCCAGTGCCCTGGGATTGCTCGGATGCCAACCGACACCTCTTCCCTCCCAGGGCATTTGCAACAACCATGGGAGGTGCGAATGTGGCAGATGCATCTGTGACATGGCCTCGCTGTACACCAGCTCCACCTGTGAAATCAGCTACTCCCTGGTGAGTCCCTGGGGGTTTATCAGCTCTCCTTCCCACACGGAGCCTCAGGGAAGGAAGGCAAGGTGGAGATGAAGGCACATCTCAGTCAGGAGCAAAATCCTGCTTTGTAGCCAAGGGCTTTCTTAACCCTCCAGTTCACCAGCAGCAACTGCTGAGTGTCTGTCTGTGTTTATCTGCACCCTGGTGAAGGGCAGAGGTTTGAGCTTAGTTCCTGGCTTGTTCTGATTTGCCTCAAGCGTGGAAAAAAACTCATTTCGTAGAATCATAGGAAGGATTGGGCTGGAAGGGACATTAAAGTTCCCATGGGCAGGAACACCTTACACTAGACCAGAGTGCTCAGGCCCACATCCAACTTGGCCTTGAACACATATGACAGTCTCGTACCTCAGTTTCCTCATTGACAAACACGGGCTAATCCCACTGTGGGAGTGGAGAAAGCTGGCTTTGTCATATTTTGGAAAAGCCTCCAAAACTGTGAGAGAAGATCTAATTGCTGCCCAAATGCAGGCTGTTGGCTGGGCTCCTGGGCTTATAAATACTTTTTTAAAGCTGCTTGTTCTAAGTGATTCCTCTCTTTGACCTTGCCCTGGCACTGGGGTGAGGACACAGTGCTGCCTCTCCAGCTCTGCCTTTCCTAGGCAATGCCCTCCCTTTCCCATGGGCTGTCTCCTGACTGTCCCACCCCCATGTGCCCAGGGCTTCCAGGCCGTGTGTGAGAGCATCCGGGACTGCGTCCGCTGCCAGACCTGGGGAACGGGCAGCTTGAAAGGGAACTGCAGCACGTGCCACCTCCAGATCCAGATGGTGGAAGAGCTGAAGAAAGGTACTGTGAGAAGCAGATCTGGGTGCAGATGTGTGGAGTCTCCTGTGCCCCCTGCCCCGTGTGTGTGTGTGTGCACATGTAGGGCTGCTCCCCAAGTCTTTCCTGACCCTGGTGGCTTTGCAACCCTGTCCCCTCTCTCCTCAGAGGAGGCTGGCGAGTACTGCTCCTTCCAGGATGAGGATGATGACTGCACCTACCACTACTCCCTGGAGGGAGACCCCAGTGTCCTCCCCAACACCACCGTCCGTGTGCAGAAGAATAGAGGTGAGCAGGAGGACGAAGGGGGGGATGTCCAGCCTGGGGTCTGGAGCAGAGTGACCAGCTCCACAGCACCTCCAGTCCCTGCTTGGTCCCTTTGCTGTGCCCCTGGGCAGGGGCAGCTGCAGGCAGCACTGCTCTGCCCACCTTCCTGCATGACAGGGGTGGGTGACACTGGCTGTCCTGTGAACTGCAAGGAGTGGAGTGTGGCACCTTTGGAGCTCAGAGCCTTTCCACTGCCAGCATGGGCAGGGATTGATGTGAGGTGCTGCACAGCCCCTTGGGATGGCTGGATGTGAGCAGGGCTGTGATAGTTCTCCCTGAGCAGCACTCCTTATTGTGAGCGCCAAGAGAGGGGTTCCCAAGCTTGACTGGGCTGTTCCATCCCTCAGAGAGCTGTGGTCCAGCCTTTCCCCTTTGTCCCTGCCTCCCCACTCCCTCCCTGCACACCCCACAGAGGGGCTGATGCCCCAGAGTGACGTTGCTGTCGCTTGCAGAGTGCCCACCAAGGAGCTTCTTCTGGCTCATCCCGCTGCTCATCTTCCTCATCCTGCTCCTGGGGCTGCTGCTGCTGCTCTGCTGGAAGTTCTGTGCCTGCTGCAAGGTGAGTGCCTTGGCTGGCTGCCCCAGCCTGGGGAGAGGACCAGATAAAAGCCAAAAATATGACAAATTCCTAGAATCTATCCAGCCTCCAGCATGGCCAGATTGGCAGGAGCTGGGTCCCAGTAGTAGTGTCCAGCACCTTTGCTGTTGCTGACACATGAATTGCTCTGGGATTTTTGGCTAAAATCCACTTCCAGAGCCCCATCCACCCACCGCCTACCCACCCCTGCTGATGTGAATCCTCTCAACTGGAAATGGGAGGGGGTTTGCCCTTGACCACAAAGTGATTGTGTATTTGGCCATTTGTTTTCTAGGCTTGCCTGGCCCTGCTTCCCTGCTGTGCACGAGGTACCTTCCCTATGACTGGGGGGAGAGAGGGATCTGTGGGGTTCACTGCCTTCCTGGGCTGGGGGGGAGTGGGATAAGCATCCCTCCTCCTCCTCTCTGAGCTGGGGAGGTGGATCAGGGAGAAAGCTCCTAGCAGAGACCCTGAGCCAAGAAGCCCTGGAGCTTCTGCTCTACTTTCCCTCCCTTCCCCACACCCTGGGATGCCCTGCTGGGAATCCCACTTCTGGCTCTCCCTAACCAGTGTCCCTTGTAATGCCCAGCTGGTGAGGTGTGTCCTCTCCACTCATGGGCACCCCTTGCCCTCTCCACCCCACTCCCCTCCTGACATCCCAACACTCTGGGCATGGTGGAAACTCTAAAGACTCCCCAGAACAAAGTCTCTGGTGTTGGGATGTTGATGGCTGGCCTTGTCCCAGTGTGCCCAGGCTCTGACCCTGCCCCTGGCTCTGCAGGTCGCACTGTTGGCTTCAAGGAGGATCACTACATGCTCCGGCACAGCCTCATGTCCTCCGACCACCTGGACACACCCATGGTGCGCAGTGGATCCCTCAAGGGTCGGGATACTGTCCGCTGGAAGATCCACAACAATGTCCACAAGCAGGGCTTTGCCTCCCCCGCTGCCACCAACCCCAAAGACCTCAGTGAGTGCCACGTCTGAGGGACAGGGCATAGAGGAGATGCCGCGGGTGCTTTAAAGGACCCGAGCCCTTGTTGGTGGCCCCCAACTCCAGCAGCCATACTGTTACCTCCAAGCCCAATTTCAAGGGGGGTTGTTTCTTTACCTGCTTCCATCCTGGGGGAAGCTGAGCAGCACAGCCCAATGTCCAGCCCTGTACCAGGACCCCTGGAGACCTTCTGACAGTCTGGTTGCATGGTAGATGAACACTGCAGGTGTCTTGGTCTCATGAGCTCAGTGACCCAGCCTTGATTTCACTGCCTCATCAGTCCAGAGCCACCACTGGGCACTGTTTCCTTTGCTGGATCTTGTAGAGAGCTTCCCAGTTATCCCTCCAGTTCTCAGGGGGTTTTCTCTGCTGGGGCAACAGGGTTTGGATGCTGGTGACACATCTGGACACCGAGCATCGTGTGTGTCCCTGTGCTTCCAGCTTTTGGGTGGGTTATTTCTCTGAGCAAGAAGGAAGGAGTGGGAATTTCTGATTTGGGAATTTGTCTTTCCAGTTCCCTATGGGCTGTCTCTGAGGCTGGCAAGGCTTTTCACACAGAACCTGACGAAGCCGGACACCCGGGAGTGCGAGCAGCTGCGCAAGGAAGTGGAGGAGAACGTACGAGCCTGGGCACGAGGGGGGCTTGGGGTGGCACGGGGGGACAGCCACACTGAGGGGGTGTCTGTGGCGCTGGGAAGGAGGAGTGCCCCTTTCCTGTGAACCCAGACAGCTCTTGAAGGGAAGGAGAATTTTTTCCTCTTTCTGATAGAAAGCACAAATTTCAAATCTCATCACAATGACGAGATTTGAGGTTTGCTTTGGGCCGTGTGGTCTGAAGCTCCTGTTTGGATTCAGTTTGCTGCCTCTTGCCATGTCCTGGGGAGAAACCATGTGATGGTCTCTGCCTGGTGTGGGAGGGTGGGGGGGGAGGTCCTGGGGTGGCCAAAGGGCTCTCGTGTCTGCTGGCAGCAGTGTCTGCTCGCTGAGCACATCCCTGTTCAGCAAGGGATATGTTGTGAAAGTCCCTGTTGCTCCTTGCAGCTGAATGATGTTTTCAAGCACATCCCTGGCTGCCACAAGCTCCAGCAGACCAAGTTCAGGTGAGTCAGTGGGGGAGAGACCTCCTGCAGGGCAGGGTTCCCCCAGGGCCCTGCTGATGATGGGGTGTGAAATTTGGGATGTTGGGAAGGAGTGTGGTCTGTGAGACATCACTGGCACAAGCCTGGAGTGCTGCTTCACCCACCTAGGGCTGCAGAACAGAGCCCACCCAGCTGTGCAGGAGATCTCAGCTACCTCTGGCTTTGGACCAGCAGGAACAAATCCTGGTTGCATGGTGCTTAATGGGAAAATTCCCATTGGCTTCAAAAGTTTCAGCCTGGTGCAAAGCTAGGAGTGCAGGCCGGGAGAAGTTTGGGGATGCCACTGCTGAGCAGGGAGTGGTATCCTCTCCCCACGGCCTGATAAAGATGTGATCTCCCCTGCAGGCATGTTTCTCATTGCATTGGGAAACCCAGGGTGGGAGAGAGCAGCCAGGCAGGAGAGAACGTGCTGGGGCCACGGGCTCTGTGGGATGGGTTGGCACCCGCAGGGCAGTGCTGCAGCTCAGACCTGCACAGGGCAGTGATTCACCCAGCACTTTGTCTCTTCAGATGTGTTAGTCACTCTGATTTGGGTTTTTTATTCCCCCAGGTTACAGCCCAATTCTGGGAAAAGGTAAGAGCAACTTGCAGCCCTCTCTTGTGCAGCTTCTCCCTCTTTGTACACACACGTGTGGGGTGACTGAATGCCCCAGAGCTGTGGTGTGACATGAGCAACTCTGGTCTCAGCTCTTTCCTGCCTTTCTCTTCCCCCCTCGCAGGCAGGATCACACCATTGTGGACACAGTGCTCACTGCTCCTCGCTCAGCCAAGCCAGACATCATCAAAGCGGTGGAAAAACATGTTTCCCACGAGGCTTTCAATGACCTGAAGGTTGCACCGGGTTATTACACCGTGACCTCAGACCAAGGTGGGGAGCAGAGCCCAGTGCTGCCTGCTGGCCGGGCTTGGGGGGGCATTTCCCACCTCTAATCCTTGCCCTTCCCCCAGATGCTCAGGGGATGGTGGAGTTCCAGGAGGCCGTGGAGCTGGTGGATGTCCGTGTCCCGCTCTTTATCAGGGAGGAGGATGATGATGAGAAGCAGCTGCAGGTGGAGGCCATCGAGGTCCCCAACGGCATCGCAAAGATTGGGCGCAGGGTTGTCAACATCACCATCATCAAAGAACAAGGTGAAGGGCTGTGACCATGGCACAGGGAGGGTGTTTGTGTTTAGGTGTCCTGTGTCCAGATGGACGGATGTGGTTTGTAAGAAAGGCACAGTCTGCGTATTGGAGCACCTCCAGATCACAGAGCAGAGACTTGCTTGGTGACTCCTCTCTGAAGTCACCTGGGTCTAAATGGAGCATCTTTTAAAACATCCAAGGGAGAGTCATCATTCCTGCTGACAGAGACCCAATTATTTGACCATTACAGGTCTAGGTGCTACAGATTCCATGGCAGATCCAGGGTTGACCATGTGCCTCTGCTGCTCCAGTTCATAGATTGCTGGAGTGAAGTAGAACCTCTTTGCTGTGCTTGGGGCAGGTAAATGTCCCCAGCACTTTGTCTCTGCTTCCTGCCCGGCTGTTCTGAGCAGAGAGAACAAACTGGGAGTGGTGAAATCTCCAGCCCATGCAGTAATACTTCAGTATAGTTCAGCACAGTTCACACCCATGGGTGATGGGAACTCTGTTCATGGAGGACACCTGAGTGTTTGTAGTGTGATTCTTCATTTATTTGCTCTACACATTCCTTCCCTCCTTCCTCTTCCAGCCAGCAGCCTCATCACCTTCTTGCAGCCAGCCTATTCCCACAGCCGCTTTGACAAGCTGGCCAAGATCCCCGTCCTCCGGGAGATCATAGACAACGGGAAATCCCAAGTCACCTACAGGACCCGGGACCTCACAGCCAAGAATGGCAGGGTAAGGGCAGTGCCCATGGCCCTGGCAGGCAGGAAGGAATGGGAATGGAGGGCTGGGAAAGAGCCAATGTGGAGGGCTGCAGAAGAGCCATTGATCAACCTCAAAGGGGATGTGGCTGGGAGAGGGGGGACCCAAGGCTTGAGGTTAGCCCAGGGGAAGCTCTCTGGGAGCCTCCTCATGGATGCTGTGGGTTGTAATCATAGAATTGTAGAATGGTTTGGGTTGGAAGGGACCTTAAAGATCATTGTTCCAACCCCCCTGCCATGCCAGGGACACCTTCCACTAGACCAGGCTGCTCAGAGCCCCATCCAGCCTCGCCTTGAACACACCTCTTCCTTCTCCTCCAGGACTATCTCTTCACAGAGGGTGAACTGGTCTTCCAGCCTGGGGAGACCCGAAAGGAGGTGCAGGTGCCCTTGCTGGAGCTGACTGAAATAGATACCCTCCTGAACAACTGCCAGCTCAAGCAATTTGCCATCGACCTCCTCCACCCCAAGTACGGCGCCAAGATCGGCCGATACCCCCAGACCACGGTGACCATCGCCGACCCAGGTAGGGGCCGGCAGCCGGGGGGTGGGAATGGCAGCCGGGGGTGCGGGACCCCCACGCCAGCCCAGCCCACCCCGAGGGTGGTGTACAGAGCTCCAGCGCTGCTCCTCGCCCGAAAAGCGGCAGCGAGTGGGTTCCTCCCGCTCCGAGCGGTAGAATTGGGCCTCCCTCTAGAGGCACGACTGGGAATAGACAGCGGGTGGGAGGAAAGAGGGATAATACACCTCGCGGAAGCAAATAGAGCGGATTCTTTATTCCTTTTCCTTGGGAATTTGAATGAAATGCTATAAAAATATGGGAGAGGTGGGACTTGCCACGAGCTGTGCTTGGTGGTTCCTGTGGCTGGACAAGGAAAACTGTAAAGGATGTCATCAAGTGGATCAAAAAATAAATAATATATTTTTCACAGCATGGCAGGGCAGTGCTGGGGAGATGCACACTTCCTTGTTGTTCTGCCAAGGTGGGGACTGGCACTTATGTGGTCTTTCTTCCTCGTATCTACAGAGCTGGTGGATGGTATCCCCTCGATGACTGGCCTGGCCCAAGTCCCCCAGTCCCCCAAAGGCCGCCTGAGTGCACCACTTAATCCCAATGCCCGTGCCCTCAGCTCCAGGGAAATCAGCTTCAACTGGTTCCCTCCACCGGGAAAACCTCTGGGGTACAAGGTAAGGGGTGAGTGGATCCGAGGGAAGAGTGTGGGTCCCATCCTGCAGGTGTTTCACACAAATCGTTTGTACTGAAGGGATCCAAGAAGACACCCAAAAGAGGGAGCAAGTTCACTCCTTCTGGTCCCCTCCATCCTTGAGGGACCATTGCTGGGTGGATGTGGGATTTGCAGGAAAGATTCCTGGTGGTTTCATCTTCCTTTCCATCACTTACCATGAAATGCCCAGATTGTTGTGGCCTCCCGTTTCAGAGGAATGGCACAACACCCTTCCCAGAGCAGATTTAGTAAGAGATAGGGAACTTCTCACCCATTATGTGAGGATCTGAAGGAATCACAGCTTGCTTTTGCTTTGCCAGGTGAAATACTGGATCCAAGGGGACCCCGAGTCAGAAGCCCATCTCATTGATGTCAAAACACCATCAGCAGAGCTGAGTAACCTCTACCCCTTCTGTGACTATGAGATGCAAGTCTGTGCCTACAACGCCCTGGGTGAGGGGGTTTACTCTGACATCGTCCACTGCCGCACACTGGAGGAGGGTGAGCCACTCTACATCCTTCTTCCCACCATGTAGGGAGCAAATTTGTGCCTTTGCACCCAACATGGGGTCAGGACTCCAGCCCTGAGCTTCTCATGGTCTGGGGTCAAGCACTGAGCATCTCCCACTGCAACCCAGCTGGGATCTGGGCAACTCTGGGCATCTGCTGGCACTTGACTTGTAGTAACCTGAACCCTCTGCTCTTGCCTTTCCAGTGCCCAGCGAGCCCGGTCGCTTGGCTTTCAATATTGTGTCTTCCACTGTGACACAGCTGAGCTGGGCTGAGCCTGCGGAAACCAACGGGGAGATCACGGCCTACGAAGTCAGTTATGGACTTGTCAACGAGGACAACAGTAAGAGCTCATTTTTGGATGGGTCAGTCCAGCCAGGCTGAGGGACAGGAGTGCATTTTCCACAGGCTGGGCTGGTCCCCAGCAGCAGCAGAACCAGAACAGCTCCAAGCATGTTTCTTGTGAGAACTGGGATTTGAAGGGGTTGCTTCTTGATGGAAGGAGTGCAGAAAAATCACCAGTCAGGATTTAATTCTGCAAATCCCAGAACACTCTCTGTTCCCATTCGCTTCCATAGTGTTTTATGTCGGTTTTCATCTCAAAAACTTAGTTCATAGATCTAGACCTAGGGATAGAGTGCCAAGAAGGTGCTATTTGTGACACACCAGCAACAGGAAACCTGTGGTGTAGGTTGACTTCAGCATTCAGTTTGGGAATTTCCCTGGAACAATGTCATGCCTGCTGTGAGCAGCCCAAAGAGCTGCTGCACCTCACCCCAGAGCTGGGCTGTGCCCTGACACCAAACCTCAGCGAGCCAAGGGTGGGGTGCTGCGGGGTCCTCTGTGTCTTGTGGGTGACAGGCGTGCCCGTGTTTGCAGTACCCATCGGCCCGGTGAAGAAGGTGCTGGTTGAGGACCCGAAGAAGCGCATGGTGCTGATTGAAAACCTGCGGGAGTCGCAGCCCTATCGCTACACAGTGAGGGCCAGGAATGGTGCTGGCTGGGGGCCTGAGAGAGAAGCCACCATCAACCTCGCCACACAGCCCAAGCGCCCCATGTCCAGTGAGTCTCTGCCTGGGTGGGGAGCAGGGGGCAGGAGCAGTGCTGGGGAGTGCTCCCCATCACCCCCAGCTGCCTCCCCGTCCCAAACATCCCCTGATGTTTGCTCTGCTGCACCAGCCACCCCTGGGAATGCCGAGGGCCAGCCTGAGCGTGGGAGAAGTGGCTCTTTGCTGCTTGTCTAACGGCTTGTCCACCTGTCCTGCAGTCCCCATCATCCCTGATGTCCCCATCGTTGATGCAGAGGGAGGTGAGGACTACGACAGCTACCTGATGTACAGCACGGACGTGCTCCGCTCTCCGGCCGGCAGCAAGCGCCCCAGTGTCTCTGATGATTCAGGTACGTTGCTCTGGGTTTTGCAAAGGTCATTTTTAACATTCATTTTCCTCAACAGCAGCTTTGCTGCACTGCTCCTTTCCTCCTCTCAGAGATGGGGAGATCCAAGTCGTGGAGATGGTGGAGATCAGCCTTTCCAAAGTTCAGTAGCTGCATCCATGGGAACACCTGACTGGTCATAGTGTAAATAAGACCAGTGCCTCCTTGTCTTAGCCATGAGGCAAAGAAAAATCTCAGTGTGGGGTGGGAGAGGAGCTTTCCATGGCCCTCCCTGCTCATCTTCCCTTCCTGTTGCCATTTGGTTGGATCACAAGTTGGTGTCAGCAAACAAGCACTGGCAAGGCACAGACCTCTGAGTTCCTTGGATACTCAAGGCCTTAGCCAAGCCAACAGGAGGGAACTCAGCAGTGCTGGGAAGGCACTGGCCTCGCTTCCTCCATCACTTTGCTCTCTGAATGAGTCTGATTCCCTGGTTTTGTACTGGGACAAGGAGAGGAAGATGGGTCGTAAGGGAGAAGATGAGACTTATCAGTAGGATTTTTTCTGGGGGTCTTCTCTGGGAGGGTTCTCAGGGCCTGGGACCCAAGAGCGAGTCCCTGGTCCTTTCAGAGAGCCAGGTGATGGAAACATCAAGAGTTGGACCATCCCAAGCACACATCGAGGAGTGACGAAACCTCTCCTGAGCAGAGGACGATTGTTGCAGACTCTTCGTGACAGGGACAGTTGTGTGGTGGGACTTTGACTCTCACCTTTAGTCACGATGGACACAGGGCTGGAAAACACTCTGGGAGTTGAGGAGCCCCATGCCTGTCACGCTCCCACCATCCTACATCCACCAGTCCCACGACAGTTGCACCGCCTGAACTCATCAGCCAACACTTGGCGGGATGGGCTGTGAATGAACGTTGTTCCCACTGGTTCCTGCCCCTTCCCCTCCCCAGCAAGCAGCACGGAGGTGGTGGGTAACCCACCCTGCCCCCTGCAGGTCATGCCAACACCAGTGCTTGCGTTGTCCCAAAAGGCTCCAGGTGGAAATATGTGCCGCTGCTGGGAGAAGACCTGGACCTTCGCCGCATCACCTGGAGGCTCCCACCTGAAACCATTCCCCGCCTCTCTGGCAGCAGCCGCCTCTCCTCGGACGCCGAGGGTCTCCTCCACGAGGAGGACAGCGACGTGGCTACTGGCAGTGTGAGGAGGAGCGGGACACCCCGGCCCCAAGCAGGTGAAGGACGGCTTCGTTATTGCACCGAGTGTCCTGTCTCGTCCTGCTCTGAGCCGAGGGGCCGGTGGATGGGACCTGCCTCAGTCCATGTCCCTGCCCTCCCCTCGTGTGCCCATCCTCGTGTTGGTGTGATGCACTGTTGTGGTCTGCTTCAAAACCTTGTCCTGGTGTGTCTGCTCTCAAGAGTGTCAAGGTAACCCCCATCTCGGCATGGACTTGGGAGCCTGCTAGCAAGTTGCTTCTACAAAAGGCTGGACCTTCGAGGCAGGAGCAAACTCAGATGATGGCAGTGCCACTTCCAAAGGCAGCTCTCCACCCTAATTAAGTGCCCTGAGCTTCTGGGGCAGATCTGCTGGACTGTTAAACAGAAATCACTCTCTCATGGGTAGCTGATCTCTCCTGCCCCCCTGGGAGGGGACGGGGGTTTGTCGAGGACCAAAACAATGGAGTGGAGTTTGCTTTTCAGATCCAGCTGAGATGAGATCCAGAACGAGATTTGGAGAAACCACTTCCATAAAGGGCCGTTTTCCTTCTTCAGCCTCCTTTCTAAATCTGAAATTACTAACCCGTGCTTGCATCTAAGGAGAGATGTGAGAGAACGTGGCAACAACCACAAGGCAGTGCCCCAGCAAGGCCGAGGTCTGGAGTTACCTTGGGCACCAGGGGTGTGTCTGGTGCTGGGTGTTTTTGTTTACCTCTTTGTCTCTGCATCATCACATCGGGTGCCTGTGGCTTGTCCCACATGTAGCGCCCCAGAACAACCTCCTGGAGTGGCTGAAGCTGGAACACAGCCAAGGCAGGGGGCACCGTGATGCCTCCTGCTTCCTCCCCGTGGAAACTGGAGCAGCACCCTGCCCACAGCCACATCCCTCATGGTGTGCCTTCTTCCACAGAGCACTTGCTGAACGGCCGCGTGGACTTCTCCTTCCCCGGCAGTGCCAGTGGCTCCCTGACCAGGACAACCAACACCAGCTACCACCAGCTGAGCTCCCACGTGCATCAGGAGCACAGGGTGATGGGGAGCTCCTCGCTGACAAGAGACTACTCCACGATGCAGATGGGGCATGGTGAGTACTGCGGCCATGGGACTTGTCCTTCCCTTCCATCCCCGTGACTGTCTTTGGATCCGTGCCCTAAAGTCCTTCTGGGGTGAAGACTGTGTTCACAGCTAAGGGGGCCTATGAACCAGAGGTCAGGAAGGTCATGTCCTCACCACTGATGTCTTGGTGCTTTGCTAAGGTCCCTCTTCTCCTAGACCGGTTTGGAAAGGGTTCCCATCCCTAACGTGCTGAGTGCTCAGGAAAGGGAGCTCCATCCTTATCCTCACACCACAAAGCAGTCCAGGAAGAGCTCGTGTCTCTTCTTCTCACTCTGTCTAGCAGCGTGGTTGCCTTTCAGCTCTACGCCTGTATGTCAGCTGTGCTGAGAAGGTTGTTAAAAGATTCCTCAGACCTGAGCTTTAAAAAGTCATCTGTGCAGGAACCAGCACCTGGGCTGAACCCACTCTAAAATGTTTCCAACAGTGTTTTTCTCTTTCTTCTTGCACTGCTTCTGTAGATTACCCAGGGACACTCCTCCCTCCCATCCGTGAAGATGCTGGGAGGACAATCCCACGGCCCAGGGATGCGGGTTTCAGGAGCAGGGCAAAGGTGAAGGGTTACTACCCCAGCATTGGCTTTCGGGACTCTATAAACATGACTGATGGGTCCACAGGGATTTGCAAGTACATAGGTACAGCTTGTCCAGTGTCTGCTCCCAGCCACACATCCCATAACAGCCAAGCCACTGTCCATCCATGAGTTGTTGCCATTCACTGCTCACCCCAAACCTCCTCTCCATGGCTTGCTGTGTGCTGTGATCTTCCTCCTGACCCAGCCTGTGCCTCCATCACACCACTTTTCCATTTGCAGGTGACTCCCACTGTGTTTCAACCCACCTGGACTGATTAACACTCACCACCACTGCTGCCACTGTGCTCTGATCAGCTCATTGTCCCCATCCTCTTCATTCCTAACGAGTTTGTTGTTCTCAGTCTTACTCCACAGGCCTTTGGAGAACTCTTGGGGAGAACGTGTGCTCCATATGAGATGTGCCTCTGCAAGCTTCTTGGCCAAATTCCCTGTCAGTGAGGGTTTTCAGTCCCTGGGTGTCACCTGGGAGGCTGCTGGGCTTGCCATGAGCCTTGTGTGCCAGTGGGCTGAGCTGAGGAGGAGCCAGAGCACCCAGTCCTGGTCCCAGCTGCCCCTTGAACAGACCCTGGAGGTGTTGGGCTGCTTTATCTATAGAATAGGGCCAGTCTTAGCAGACCTACACCTGAAGAAGTCTGTGGAAGCTGCTGGCAGGCTGGACAGGGTGCTTCGGGGTGGGTGAGGAGGGTCACACACAGCACCCAAGCCCCTACTCTGGTCTCTCTACCACAGGGGCATGAAGCTTACCTTGACTTGTCCCACCCAAGGTTTGCACCCCAAGGCCACGGGACATCCCTGTAGGTGTGCAGAGCCAGCCAGTCCCCCCTCATGACGGGTCAGCTTGCAGAGATGACATCTCACCACGTTCTCCCTGAACCATCAGGACCACCCCATGCTTGCGTGTGCCGCTCCCTCCTCTCCCCCAGCCCTCTTAGCCCCCGTTCCCCAAACCTCCACCCTGATGTTCCCTTTCTGTCTCAGACTCCAGGAAGCCTCTGGGCATCCCTGACACCCCCACACGCCTGGTGTTCTCTGCCCTGGGACCCACTTCCCTGAAGGTGAGCTGGCAGGAGCCGCGCTGCGAGAAGGAGGTGCAGGGCTACAGTGTGCAGTACCAGCTCCTCAGCGGAGGTCAGTGAGCAGGACCATGCTGGTGGGGGGAGTTTTGGGTGGTGGAGAGTCTGGTCTGGGTCTTCTCCTGGACAACTGGCTCCGGGTGACCCTGCTCTGAGCAGGGTGGGGTTGGACCAAATGACCTCTCCAGAGGTGCCTTCCAACCTCAGCCATTCTGGGATTCAGGGATTGGTCCCAAATATGATTTTGTGTAGCCTTTTTTTGTGCAGGAAATGTTTCAACTACCCCAGAGCTCTCGTTCCCTATTTCTCCTGCGGGGGGGACAATTTCTGGGGTTGCTCCAACCCTCCTCCAAAATAAACCTTTGCCTCATTCTCCAGCAGCCCAAACATCTTATTGATGGTTTCTTCAACATATAGAACTTGAAGAAAGGACTGAAATATTTTTACATCAATCTTGGGGCAGTATCAGTGAAAATGTGACTCTTTTTGTCTGAAAATCCTTGAGTTTTCAAGTTTGCTGGTGGCAAGGTGTGATGGAGGTGGTCAGGGAGGGACCCTGGATGGCTTTTCCAGGCAGTTTGTTTGAGATGGAGTTTAGGCAAAAGCCATGGCTCTGTGTTTGTGCCTGCAACGTGGTGTTAACACCCCCTTCCCTGTGCATCCCAGGAGAGGTGAACAGAATCACCATCCCCAACCCCAGCCAGAACTCGGTGGTGGTAGAGGACCTGCTGCCCAACCATTCCTACATCTTCAAGGTGAAAGCACAGAGTGAGGAAGGCTGGGGCCCCGAGAGGGAAGGAGTCATCACCATAGAGTCCCAGGTGGACCCGCAGAGTCCGCTCAGTCCTGTACCAGGTGAGGCAGATGTGGACAGAAGGGTGGCACTGATGTCTCTGCAGCTGTCTACAGCGCTGGCCTGTTTTCTCTCCCCTTACCCATCCTGAGCATTCCTTTCCTTTCTCTCAGTTAGGGACAGGACCTCCTTTCCCACGCACTTGCTTCCCACTAGCTGTCTAGATAGAATCATGCAATCGCAGAAATCATTCAGGTTGGGAAAGACTTCTAAGGTCACAAAGTCCAACCTGTGACCAATCACCACCTTGTCAACCAGACCAGAGCACTGAGTGCCACATACAGTCGTTTCTTAAACACTTCCAGGAATGGTGACTCCACCACCTCCCTGGGCAGTCCATTGCGATGTCTAACAACCCTTTCTGTGAAGAAATTCCTCCTGATGTCCAACCTGAACCTTCCCTTGTGCAGTTTGAGGCTATGTTCTCTTGTCCTGTTGCTAGTTGCCTGGGAGATAGCTGAGACCTTCCAGCTCATTCCATAAATGCTGTGTGCAGATCCCTCCCAGGCTCCCCCTCACCCCCTCCGTGATGTGACCTGTCCCTCATGCCCTTGCAGGCACACCCTTCACACTGAGCACCCCCTGTGCTCCTGGACCACTGGTTTTCACAGCCCTCAGCCCAGACTCCCTTCACCTCAGCTGGGAGAGACCCCGCGAGCCCAACGGGCCCATCCTGGGCTACAGGATCACCTGTGAGATGCTGCATGGAGGAGGTACGGGGCCAGGCTGAGGGAGTCCAGTTCCATGGGTAGAGCCCAAGATACCTCCAGCAAAAGCTGCAACTTGCTGCATTTTTTCTAGGACCAGTGACAAAGCTGTCTGCCTACAGTGCAGATAAAGCGGGGACATGAGGCTGATCCCAGGCCTGGGAGCTGCTGGCTCCTGATGCTTTGCATCATTGCATGGTCTGGTGTAACAAATGTGGTGGGAAGTGGAAGGACCTGTTGCTTATTGCAGCCAAAACCCAGTGGAGGTTGGTTGCTGAGGTTCCCCACTGTAGTAAAACAGGGTTGTCTTAACCCTTAGTAGAACTGGGTGTGATCCTACAGTCTGTGGGTGGCATAAAGCTCAGGGAAAGCCAAGGCAGCACTCAGAGTTGGGGGGAGTGTGTTTGGAGGGACCTTCACTCTTGTCTGTCTTCACCTCTGTGTGGATTAGGGGAGCCCAGGACAATCTATGTTGAAGGAGACAATCTGGAAACCACCCTGACTGTGCCCCACCTAAGTGAGAACGTCCCATACAAGTTCAAAGTGCAAGCCAACACCACCCAAGGCTTTGGGCCAGAGAGAGAAGGCCTCATCACCATTGAATCTCAGAACAGAGGTACAGTACCATGTCTCTGTGGAGGTGCAAACTTAAGAAACCTCTCAGAGAAGGCAACAGAATTCCTGGAGTCCCTTTCCATTTCCTCCTGAGCTGACTCCTGGTGTGTGTGAACCGTGCAGGGTTGAGGGGTTGGAAGCTCCTTGTGGTTTCCTGGCTGGCTCAAGCCTTTTCCTTCTCCCAGGTGCTTTCTCCCAGTTTGGAGGACAGCAGTACATGAGGGAAGAAGTGTACAAATTCCCCACTGAATACACCACCAAAACCAGCATCAGCCACTCCTCTTTGGATCCCCACTTCACAGGTAGGGGCTCACTGTTGCTTTGAACCCCCCCCAGAAAACAAAGGATAATTCTGCTTGTCCAAAGTTCTGAGGGAGTGCTTTTACCTGAAGTGCCAAAGGCAGGGAAGGAGGGTCCATCAGGTGGGATTGCTGAAGATTTTACACCTCTTACTTTCTTACATCGTGTTCCTGCTCTGCCCGAGACAGTTGCAGTTGTTTCCACATGTGCTGCCCAGTCACAGGGGGAAAGCTGAGTTCCAAAGTCCTTCGGCACTATCACTAGAGACCAAATCATAGCTCCTCCTGCAAGGTTTGATCTCTTTAGAGCAGTAAAAAACAGAGCGGTGTGACAAACATCTTTAATCACATCAGCGTAGTTTCCCATGTTGCCCCACTTAAACTCCTGGGTTCACACTGCAACACCGAGTCTGGGAGGTGTTAGGAGATCCATCTGACTGACATAGCAAAGTACTGAATCCCTTGATCTGGAGGGGTCTTCCATCAGTGAAAGTGGTATTTAAGGGCAAACTTCTGCCTGGGATCACCAGACAGAGCAGATCCCTGTCCCTGTGACCCCACACTGAGCGCGCTGTCCTTGCAGACGGAATGCTCGTGACCAGCCAGCGAGTGGAGAACACCAGCAGCACCCTCACCCAGGAGTTCGTGAGCCGGACCGTGATGTCCAGCGGGACCCTCACCAAGCAGGTGGAGAGGCAGTTCTACGAGGCCTGAGCCGGGGCAGGCTGAGCACCAGTGGGACATTTGGGATCACGTGGCAGAACTTTGTGGAACGACCCAAGGGCGCTTCCTCCAGACGCTGCTGCGGTGCCTGGGCAGCTCCTGCTGTGGGTACAGACCCTCCCCGGCACTCCAAGCTCTGGACTTGTCCTTTGGAGCCCAATGCAATCAGAGCTCTGGCACAGCTCGGTCATCAGGTGTGATGATCAAGCTCATCCTTCAGGGTGGAAATTTGGGAGTCTCCACGACTCCAGCCTCCCCAGGTAAATGGAGCAGAATGCTTTATTCTCAGGTTCTCAGTTTTGAGAAGAACTCAACTGGGAAAATCCTGATTTATAGAGGGTCACAGTTTCCACCTTTGCTCCAGGCTCTCTGGTAACTCACCTGCCCACTGGAGAGGGTTGTTTGTTCTGTTTGGGGGTTTTTTTATGAGAGCTGCAAGGTAGGGTTTTGGGGTAACCTGTGCTTTCTTACTGCACCTAGTTGTGTCTGTCCTTCACTGCTGACATTTGGTACCACTATAGCAAAGAATAACCTTTTGTTTGTGTAGTGTTTCTCATTGATGGCCTCTGATGCTTTTTTTTGGCATACAATATTGTACAGTTTTCATAGTATATATATATAAATATATATAAATGTATTTTATTATTTTATACAAAAAATGGAGGTGGATGAGATCTATGCTGAATGTAGAGGCTACACTGGGACTGTGGCTGCTGAGAAACATGAATAACTGGAAGAAATTTGTTAAGGGCTTGATTCAAAAGCCACTTGAACCCTGCGATGAACCTGTTGATGAGCTGGTGGGCTCTGCCTTGGACTTTATATCCTCAAGCACCAGAGACTCCTGCAGAAGGGTGCAAGTGGCCAAACCTGCTTGCTGCAGGGCATCCACCAGCCAAGTGCTCTCCAACCATGGCACATGGGCACAGAAGGGGCTGGAGGCTGACCAGAGGTGAGGGATGGGGATGGCCCCAGTGGTGGAGATGGGAACAGTGCTGGGCTTTCTTACATGGCTGATGTGGACAGTGTGAGATTTCAGGGCAGATGATGCTGGGTATCTTTTAAAAGACTTCTCGTCCAGCAGCAACATCCATAAAGGGACCTGTGATCCACCAGTAAGCACAAGAGAAGAGCAAACCTGGGAACAGGAGGTGCTCCCATCATCCTGAGACCCCTTCAGTCTCAGCTTCAGCTCTCCTTGCACAGTGCTGGGCTGAGCTGAGACCTTGCTGGGCTTCATTTCCTGGCTCTGGGCACGATGCCCAGCATCTCCCTGCCCTCTGCCAGTGAGAACAATTGAGCAGCGTTTCCCTGGCGTGTTCCAGCCGCACGGGAGCAGGCGAGGAGCCTGCGGAGAGCCAGGAGCCTGCCCGGAGCAGCAGCTGCCACTGCCCCAGGCTAGAGCTTCCAACCAAAACAGCAGCTGCCTGGTCACCCTGGCAGCATCACTGGCCTGGTTTCATCTGACAATGGACCTTGGCTTTTCTTTTTTTTATTCTTCTTTTTTTTCTTTTTTCTTTTGGTTGTTGTTTTTTTGGGTTTTTTTGGTTTCTTTTTTTCTTTTGGAATCTGAAGAACTCACCACTGAGCATTCCCTCTCCTCTCCAGGCTGTTCATTTCACTAGGAAGGGTTGTACACCTTTAAGCCAAAGATGCACGTGGGTGAGTAAAGTCCACAGGAGTCTGCAAGATTGCAGCCAGAGCTGGATCAGTTTTGAACTTGGCTCAAGAGATACTTTACCAACCCTGTGGTTTTACTGTGCCTTCAAGAAGCACTTATTTCTCCTGACCAAGAGCCAGTGACATTAACCTGCCTGTCTCCCTGTTCCCATCTCCCCTCTGTGGTTGTGGTTTCCTCTCCAGCTGCCACGTGGACTGGCACAAGGACTCTGCCCCTTTTTCCCTGTGCTTTTTGGTCCATGCTAAAACACTGGAAACTGCCTAAAAAGGGAGCCCCACTTGCAGGCATTTTAACCAAAGATTATCCCTTTATCCAAGAGCAGAGCCTGTCCATCAGCTGCTCTCCAGGGAATCATGCCCTCCCCACATACACCGTGGCTTGTACACTAACCCATGGCTGTTGTTTTAAATTCCATCTGGTCATTAGGGCTGGTGCTGTTTCAGCCTTTCCAAGGCAGATCCAGAGCAGGTCTTGGATCAGATGGCTTCCTATTGCACTTAATAAATGTTTTCTCTACAGTCTGCCTCTTCCTTTTTCTTTAAAAAAAATCTAAAATTAAAAAAATACCCCCCCCAACAGCCTCCATCTGCAGCAGACAAAGGACATGTGCCAGAGGCAGATTCCCAAACAGGAACTTCTGCCAAGTGCCAGTGCCTGCTGCTCCTCCACTGCCATCCCCTCCAGCAACTGCAGCTCCAGGGGCACTACAGGACCCCAGAGCCCCGGTAATGGCTCATTACTCCAGTTCAAACTGGAATTAAACCAGTCTCCTCTGAGGAATGGTCCCCAATGACTTTGGATCAAGTGGGTGCAGAACTGTGCAAATGTTTTGCCTTTATTGAGCAAATGATGCAGACGGACAAACCGACTCCCTTGGGAAGCAGGGAAAGCAGCTGCCTCTCAGAGGGAGGCAATTCCAGACCAGGGATCCCAGGTGAGGTGGTTGCTCCTCTACAGGGGCAGCCCCTTTGCCCCTCCAGAGGGCTTGGTGAGGTAGAAGGTGGCTGTGCCGCTGTACTTCTCCTAGGAGACAAGAGGAGCAGTCAGTGCTGGTGCTCTGGGGCTGGGCTGGGGGATTCCAGGGACAGGGAGAAAGGCCCTGCTGGTCAGCCCACCACCTGTCTGACCCTGTCACCACCACTCCAACAGCAGCCATGCCAGATGCTCTTTGGGAGAGCATCTTGTCCCAGCCAGTGCCTGGGGTCCCATGGTCCATCCACAGCCTGGGGCAGGGAGGATACCAACACACTCCTCAGCTGACCCTTCAGCAGCACCTTATGGACTGTTATCCATGATTTTTTCCACCCTCTTTTTGACCCTGATGATGCTTCATGGCCTCTGCAAACTCCCCCACCCCAGCCCTGTGCAGTGCTTCCTCAGCTCTGATCTGCTCCTAACTCATCCAGTGGTGCCTGGTTCTTATTTTGGAGGATTTGAGGGTCAGTTCCACACTCACTCCATCTACCCCCTTCACTGGTTTGTAACTCCTGGTCACGTTCCCTTGCTCCCAGCTTTGGCAGAGGCACAGACCTTCCTCTGCCCCATCTTTATACCATCAATTATTTACAAGGTGCACCATGATCTCACAGAGCAGCAAAATGAAGCTCTGCCTCCTTCACAGACCCCACATACTGACACCCCCATTTTGCTGGTGTTTTCAGCTACCAGTACACTCTGAGGTGCTGATTTAGAGAACGCTGGTGATGGCACTGAGATTGTTCTTGGGCTGTAACTCCCTCTGTTAAGCTCAGCATTGCCCAAGTTTAGCTCAGATCACTTTTCCCTAGATAAATTTGGCCTTCCTGAAGCTCACCCAGCACCTTTCCTCTCACTTCCTCAATGCAGTGAGACCCTTGGGCAGGGTTCTGTGATCAGCACGGTGCTGAACTGCCTGCAAGAGCTTAGTGGCACCAACAGACTTGGGCCTTTCATGGCCCTGGATGGGCTTCACCAACCCTAAGTGCCTCAGGAGCACCATGTCAACCACCAGGTCTTTCCAAGCTGTGCCCCTGAGTGTTCCCTTGGGATCTTTAAGTCAATCTCCTGCTACTTTGCTGCTGCATACCTGGATGTGTTGCTGGGCTCTCTCTGCAGCCTCAGCTTCCAGCAGTGTCACTGTGCAGCCTCCAAAGCCTCCCCCGGTCATCCTGCTGCCATAAACCCCATCGACTTCCAGAGCTGCTGCTACCAGCTCGTCCAGCTCAGGGCAGCTCACTTCATAATCATCCCTGCAGAGAGGAGACCCATGGTCAGCCCTGTCCTGCACACTGCCCATAAACACTGCACCATGAACAGCTGAAACCTGTGTCCTGGTGCAACCACTGCCGTAGCAAACTGCAGCGATGTCGGATGCTGCAGACACCAGTGCAGCTCTGCCTGTAAGTGCACGTATATGTGAGGAAGGCCATGAGCATCCTTGGTGCATCCTCACCTGAGGGAGTTGTGACTCTCCACCATCAGCCTCCCGAACATCCTGTAGTCCCTGTCCTGCAGTGCCTGTGCTGCCTGGGCTGTCCGTGCTATCTCGCCGATGACGTGCCTGGCGCGCCGATACACCTCCTCGCCCAGCCGGCTCCTGGCCGCTGTGGAGACACGTGTGTCCCTGCAGCAAAGCCACCCAGGGATGCTGCTGGAAGCAAGCACGGCTACATCCTGCAGCCATCCTGTGCCAGAGCTCCTCTAGGTGTGGCATGCTCCCATCCTGGAGCGTGCACCCAGCCACCTGTCCCTGGTGCTACCCCACGGTCTCAGCTGGTGCCACAGGGCATCGAGCTCCTGATGCCCCAAGAGGCTGCCAGAGCCAAGGGAGGGACTGTCCCCACCTTCCAGCTCGGCCATGGTGGCATCCCTCAGGCTGGCCTTGCCCAGTGCTGCTGCTGCCTCCTCGCAGTGCCGCCGGCGCGTGGGGTACTCGCTGCCCGTCAGCGTGTGCCGCACGTTGGAGTTGGTGATGAGCACGGCCAGCCTGGCATCGGTCAGTGGGACAGGGACAGTCTCCAGGGACCTGCAGCGAGAGCTCAGTGAGGGCCATGTGCCCTTCCCGCTCCAGCCCTCGGACACCTGTGTGAGGCCACGTGGCAGGCAGCTCCTGAACCACAGAGGCAAAGTCCAGGTGGTTTAGGATTTCGCTCGAGTATTTCTCTCCCTTCCCAATTATTAATTTCATAACAGTCCCTAACGAAAGTGGCAAAGGGAGAGGCAAGCAGGAGAAAGGTTGCAGGAGGAGGAATCAAGCCAAGGAGGAATTAAAAGGCAGGTAGACCCATGCCCATGATGAGATTTTGGGCTGGGTTCAGGGGTTGACCTTTCCCTGCACTCCTGCACTTATGTCATGGCCACAGGACCAGCTCATCCCCAGCTGCCCGAAGAGGTGGGCACAGCACCGTGAGCTCAGCGCTCGGCCCTGACCTGCAGTCGATGAGCAGAGCGTGGCCTTCCTTGCCCATCACGGATATGAACTGGTCCATGATCCCACAGGGCATCTCAGCAAACGTGTGCTCTGCTTTCTGGCACGCCAGCGCCTTGGCTACCAAATCACCATCATCTGTGCCAGAGTGGAGACACACAGGTTAGCAGCTCCAGGACCCTGGCCCCTTGCCTTGGAGCAGGGGGGGCCAACACGGAGGTAAAGGGTTGTTTTCCCACAGAATGGGGGTTTGCAGCTGCAGGTGCTTGCTCCTGCACCACTGCATGCCATCCATGCCAGTGTGGGTCCCCAGATCAGGCTGGACATGATAATTTAACACTGGGGTCTCAGATCTGTCAATTTTTGGGGACATCACGGTGGGGAGTTGCTCCAAGGGGAACATCCTCTCATGCCCCTGGCCTGTCCAAGGGGTGGTCCATGGATTTTAGAGGTCTGGGCAGCTCAGGCTGGATGAGCCAGAGGAAACACACAGTCAGAGCAGTGCCCGCTCTGGCTGCAGTGGGGAGTTGTGACCCACTCCACAGCAGCGTTTCCCCAAGGGCTGTGGGATCTTGCTAAGGGCACCCCCCTCATCCCAGCTCCCACCTGGAGACACCAGGGGTCAGGACTGGCTGCTGCCTTACCAGGGCAGAGCTGCTGGAGGAAGGTGTAAGTAGCCACCTCCAGAGCGGCCGAGCTGGAGAGGCCCCCGCCCAGGGGGATGTCACTGGCGACCACGGCGCTGAACCCCGGCACGGCACCACCTGTGGGAAGAGAAGGGAGGAGGGGGGCTGTGAGACCCTGCAGGGCTGGGGGTGCCCCACAGCTCATGGGGAACAAGAGTAAGGAGCCCCTGCCCAACATCCCACTTTAAACCACTGGGTGACCCACGGCAGTGTGACCCAGGTACCTGCTCCCAAACACAGGGGGCTTTGCAGCTGAGAGCATCTCTGCTGGAGCCTGGTCCCGGCAGAGCTGCAGGTTTGCAACAGTGCTGGAAGAGCCCCTGGAGCGCACCCAGAACAGGGTGCTGAACATCAGCCCCTGCAAGGGGGTCTCTGACCCACCCCTCAGCCTGGGTCTTACCCCGGTAGTGCTGGATGACACCCTTGACGTAGTTGGCCCAGCGAGGCCGCCCCGGGCTCAGGGAGCTGCCGTGGTGGGGAGCTGGGAACTGCACCCTGTGGGGCTCGTCCGCCTCCGCCGAGGTGGTGAGGATGGAGATGGTCCCGTCCTGCGTGGGGGATCCCACCAGCACCGTCCCCAGCTGCAGAGCCTGGGGGTGGGGAAGGTGGGCTCAGACCCCTTGACATCCCTTGGAGTATCCCCATGGGTGACAGGGGACAGTGGTGGCTGTTTCAACTCACAGCTGGAGCACCCAACACATGTTCCTCTTAACTCTGCCTCCACAGAGCCCCCAGTGCACAGAATTAAACTTTCTGGCTATTTATTGCCACACAGGAACAGTCTTCCTGCTGAATGTTGTGATGGACCCCCCCAGCTCAGTGCCAGGGTGCTGGTTGTCAGGCTCTGGGGGAGTGGTAACCACTACAACCATGGGAGAGGCTTCAGGAAGTTTTCTTGCCTGCCAGGGAATTCAGCTGACCTGCTCCCACGCTCTTCGGCCTCACAATAATTAGCTGTATGTTTGATTTAGGACTGAGCCAAAGGGAGCTCGAAGGAGCTCGGAAAGAGCAGGAAGCTCCTGCTGCTCCGAACCACCTCCACCACCAAAACATCGCTCTCCGTGAACAGGAAATTGTTTGACAGGGTTGCAGAAAAGAGGTGGTTGGGAAGGGGGAAATCACATTCCCCCTGTAGTGAGTGAGGAGCTGCTCTGCGGAGCCCCTGGTGCTCCGGATCCTGCTGCGAGCTCCGGACTCGGCGGGGGGATCCCGCAGGGTCCTCGATTGAGGGACACATCCCCGAGGTAGGGGACATCCTGGGGCGAGGTACCCCCCGTGGGCTCTCAGAGGGGACCCGGAAGGGTGACATGGCGGGATGCCGGGGCCGGGGATCCCAGGCTCTTACCATGGGCAGCACGAAGCCGCCGTTATAGTCGGTGTGCTCGCCGATGAGGTTGACCCGGCCGGGGGCCCACGCCGCCAGCACCGCCGGCCCCCCGAAAGCCGCTTCGTGCGCCCGGCGGGCAGCTGCCAGCAGCGGGGACGGACCGGGACCCACCGGCTCTGCCATGGCCGCACCGCACCGCCCACGACCGTCCCGCACCTCCCCCGGGTTCCGCACCGCCCCCGGGATCCGCACCGCCTCCGAGATCCGCACCGCCCCCGGATCCCGCACCGCTCCGGGATCCCGCACTGCTCCGGAATCCGCACCGCCCCCCGGGTCCCCGCCCCCCCCCTCCCGAGCCTTGTACCGCCCCCGGGTCCCGCACCGCCCCTGAGCGCCCCGCACCCTTCCCAGGGTTCTGGGAAAGGCTGGTCGTGCGTGGGCAGCCCTATGGGCAAGGCGAGAGCTGGCCCGTACACACCCCGTGTGTACCTACGGCGGGGCCAGCGCCGGGGCTTTTTAACACATATATCCAAATCCGTATCGCAGAGCCTGTCCTAATGTATGTACAGATAAATATGTGTCTGTTTGCACGGGTGCCTCTCTTATATATGCGGCTTCTGCCGATACAACGTATGTAACATATATATGTATCGATAGATATCTGTGTCACTGTCCGTGTTATCCCTGTACACGTCACCGTCTGTGCTTTTGCTGTATGCACAGGTACACACACCTGTGTGTGAGGTTCCCCCCCCGGGCCGCTCCCGGGGCGGGGCCCGTTACCGGTTCCCGTCCAGCCGCCGCCGCGGGACCGCTCGGCCCGGGGGGACGAGTCCATGGCCGGGAAGGAGCCGCTGCTGAGCGCCCTTAAAGGTGAGCGTGGGCCCCTCGGGGCTGTTCCTGCCTCTTCCAGCAGCGCTGTCCAGGGACCGGCCCTTGGCCGCGCACCGGTACCGGTCTGACCGGACAGATGGCGGGGCCGGGCTGGAGCTCCCCGGGCCGAGCAGGGGCTCCCTGGACCAGGGACTTTGAGGAAGTTTACCCGAGTTCCTGCCCGGTGTGGCAGCCGCAGCCGGGGAGGGTCGAGCCCTGCCGGGGTGTTGGGCACCCCCCTACCACCAGCCACACCCCGGGGCCCTGCAGAGCTGCTCCTGTGGGTGCCCCCCTGCCCTTCCCCCGGCTGGGGCACCCACGGGTGCTGCCTTTTCCCTCACTGAAGGTGCGGTGCTGCAGCTGCGGGAGGTCGGGGGGCCCTGCACGGACACCTCGCCGCACCTCGTGTCCCTGTGCCAGCGGCTGGAGAGCATCCTGCGCAAGGGGCTCCGGCGTGAGTGACCCTTCGTGCCCGGGAGGGGGGTGGCAGCGCCCCGGGGCCCGCGGCGAGGGGCCTCGCGTTCCCTTTCTCCCGCAGAACCGGCTTGGGGCTTCCGGAGACGGGATTACTGGCACTGGCTGGAGCAGCTTCCCGCGGGGACCAGCGGCAGGTGAGCGTCCCCGAGCAGGGCTGGGATGGAAACCTGAGCTGTGGGGGTGTCTGTTGTGACATACTCATCCCAAAGAGCCCCGGTGCAGGGAGGATGCTCCCAGGCGCTGCCAAAGGTGCTTCCCCTCTCCCCGAACAGGCCGACCCCTCTCTCCATGAGCATCCAGAGAGCCGGGGGCTGTGAGCGGACACGGACGGCCCAGGGCCGCGGGCGGTACTTCCTGCGCTTGGCCCTGCAAGGGAAGGTGCTGGCGGTGGCCGTGAGGGAGCTGGCACAGAACCCCGGACTCCTGGAGGTGCAGCACGTGGTGCAGTGAAACGGGCCCACATGGGCAGTGAAATGGCAGAGTAACGGTGGCGTTTCACTGTGTTTCAGTTTTATGATCCAGAGAGCTCCATCCTCGGCAGTGAAGGTCTCCGGGGTAAGGTGGTGGCGCATCCGAGGTGGGACGTAACCTGTGTTATGGCAGTGCACTGCTGCAGGGGAGGGGGAATAGTCCACTGTGATTTTTCTACTCCAAATTTAGTGCTGGAATCTAAATATGCTGCTGCAGCAATGGAAAAAGAGGTGTAAATATTTAAACAGGGTTTGAATCTGTCTCGGGTTGGCTTTAGTGTCATGGGATAGGGAAATGGCTCCTGAAGGGTCTTCCAGTGTTATTCCTTCATATGTTTAAGCAGACCTAGTGGTCTGGCTCGAGGGGAGCCCATGGCTGAGGGGTCGCACAGGAGTTTTAAATGGCTGTATTGCCTTGACAGGCTGCAGCACTCCATCCATCTGCAGCTGTGCTCCTTGAGGGGGCCAGGCCAGGGTGGAAGCCTTTAATCTTTTGATTATGATAAATAACCCCGTGTTAAACCTGTACATCGATGGTTTATAAATCACCCGTGCTGCTGGTGCACGAGCAGATTGTAGACCCAGCAGAGTGATTGCAAGGCTTGTGCAGGAGAGCTTGGGCAGCTTTGCTTTGCTTCTAGGGCGAGAAATGGAGACAGAGTCACTCATCAGCAGCGTTTGCTGCAAGCCTTGGTCTGAATTTGGGCAAAACAGGTGCCAAGCCACACCTGTGCCGGCAGTGGGAGCCTGGGATGAGCCTCCAGCAGCAGCCTGGGTGCTGCGGTGCTGGGATGCTCTCAAGGCCTCACTCCCAGGGCTCATTAGTTACACGGAAAACAGCTTTATTCTGTCCTCTGCCACGTCCCTGTGAGGCTGTGGCTGCCAGAAACCCTGCAGTGACACTGCTTCTCCGTCCCCATCCCTCTGCAGAGCCTTTCCTCTCGCTGCTGCTGGTGCTGACAGAGATGGATTTCTCCCTGGACCTGCAGGTGTGGTGATGAATCAGGGGGGTGGTGGCTCCCAATGCAGGGCCCTGACCCCTTCCTGGCCGGGACTGATGGCACTGGCACTCCTTTGTTTACAGAATTGCAGCTTCTTGGACGAGAGCTGGCTGCTGCCGGTAAGGACTCATTGCTCGTCCTCCCGCCACCTGGCCCTTGCTGAGACATCAAATGAGGGAGATAAGGAATGATTTGGTGGGGAGGGACTGCCACGCACCTGGGGTGAATTGGCTCAGGTTCACCAGCATGAGCAGAGCCGCCTCTGCTACCAAGGTGGGATCCTGCCAGGTGCCTGGGCTGTCACCAGGAGCACATCCCAGCATTCCTGGGAGTAAAACCAAGCAAGAGTAGTACCCAGGCCTAAATTGCTGCCGTAAGTGAAGTCTTCCCGTGCTCCCTTCCCTGATTTCTTGCCCAAAAAATCCCCATTTCCCTGGGCTGACACAGATTACGCGTCAGTTTTGCTCTTGGTTTGCTCGGTGAAACATCAGTGTGTTACTGAGAACAGCGGGGATGCCTTTATGTCTTTTAAAGATGAAGAGCATCCCTCCACTGCCCTTTTAACCCAAAAGAATCCCCAGAAAGCTCAAGGCGGCTTTGGGGGTGCTCACGGTGTGCTTTGAGCTGTGGTGCTGCTGCAGAGCCGGGGATCCTGCTGGGTTTTGGATGTTTCTGTCAGCAAGTGCCCCCGGCCGAGCTGGCCGTGTTTCGTGTCCCTGGCTAATGCGATGTGACAGTAAGTGCTGCTGCAAACAGCAGCGGCTTTGGGGAGGGGCGGCCACACTCCCCTGGCTGCGTGGGGACATGTGGGGTGAGGGAGGAGGGCTCTTGGCTAAGGCTTCACCTGCTGCTTTGCCCTCCCATCCGTGGAGCAGCTTTGTCCCTTCAGGGTCTGGGCACAGCCGAGTGCTGAAAGAGGGCAGGGACAAGCAGCCACTGATGGTCCCAGCTCAGCCTGGGCACTGTGGCCAGTCTCTTCCTGGGCTCCCAAAACCCTGGTTTGGCATCAGTGCCAGAAATGATCCAGGGCATGGGGTCCCAATTCTCCCTCTTGTCCTGGTCATGCTCCTTGGATGTCCCATGGCCATTGCCAAGGCCACTGTCACTGGCCACTCTCTTCCAGGTGTGCAGCACTTACGAGACAGTCCCATGCCGAGCGCTGGGGATGGTGCTCAGGTAGGAGCCCTTGATCCTCCTCTCCACTCTCCAGAGGGATCTGGTCACCACAGCACTCAACCCCTCCCCCAAAAGGGAGATAAACACCCTGTGAGGGTCTCACCGGTACCTGCTGTCCATGAAGTGGCTTTTACCTGCTTCTTTGCATGGGTGAAATGTCATGGATGGTACAAAAGGGCTGGGGGAGCCAGGCAGGGTCCCTCGGGCTGAGCCGGGGCTCGGCCACACTTCCAGGTATGTGGAGGGCCGAGTCTTTGTCACCAAGGTGCTCCCTGAGAGCCAGGCGGAGGTGGACGAGGTGGTGCTGGCCGGCGACATCCTGGATGAGATCAACGGCTGCTCGCTGAGATACGCCCACAGCGGGCAGGTGGGTGGGCAGGGAGGGCCAGGGTGGCTCCCCCTCCTCTGCCCCCCATCCTACCCTTTGCTTCCCCTCTCTCCCTCCAGGCTGGGGACATCCTGCAGAAGCTGAAGGGGCAGCCGCTCATCTTCCGCCTGCTCCGGTGGCGGTGGCACGATGGGCAGGTCTATGAGCCACTGCTGCCCTACCTGAAGGTCCTGAAGGAGAAGGAGCCCCACTTCCAGCTCCAGCACAGCCCCCGGCACAGGGGCGAGGGGGAGCCACGGCAGCTGCGGGGGGGCAGGTGGGTCTGGTGCCATGGGGAGCCCCCAGGCTGGGCTGGGGGTCCTGCCAGCGGGGTATCCCTGTGCCCACACTATCCCTGATCTCTGCTCAAGGCTGGGGGGCCAAAGCTGCCCCCGTGGCCTTGGGGTGGTGGGGGGCTGGGAGCATCTTCCCCTGCAAAGAACAGCAGGAGGGATGTGTGGTGTTCCTCACCTGAGCCCTTTTCTCCCCAGGCTGCTCTACAACCTGCAGTACCTGGGCCAGACCAGCATTGGGACGGTGAGGCTGTGGGGCACAGAAAGATGCCATGGGGTGAATTGTCTCTTCTGGGTTTTTTTTCATGAGCCCATGGGTTATTCCCTCCTTCCCATTGCGTTCCAGTATGGTGGCAAAGAGGTGCTGGAGCAGGCCATCCCTGCAGTGCTGGAGGGGCACTTGGCAGTACAGGTGAGTGATGGGGGTGGGGACATCCTGGGAAGGGCTCTGTGAGAGAATGCAGGGAAATGGGGTCTCTGCCATGGATATTATTTTTCCTGCCAGCTCCAGGTTTGCTTGGCCTGGCTGAATATTTGCTACCCTGCCACCCTTGTGGGTTTTTTGCAGGTCAGAAGCATCTCTGCAGCCAGGATAGGAAAGGGCATTAAGGAAAAAACATACAAGCACCTGTGGGAAAGCACTTGGAAAACTGTGGGGAGGCTAAGCCTGGTTCCAGGGGTGCTTTAGGGCTCAGGTCACTTTGCTGGAGCCTTTGGTGGGTTATCTGTGAAAAGATGGAAGTAGGAGAGCACTGGGTGTTAAAAAAAGGCAGCACAGGGAAAACATCTTGAAACAGCTGAGCTTGACTGTGCTTCATCACCTCTGCATTTGGATAATCTCTGTGGGTGAGTGTCTTATCAAAAACAGAGCTCAGGGCTGTGCCCGTCGGGGCTTCTTCCCCCTCACCCCCCCCTTCAGGAGGTTTTATTTGATGTGAAGGAGGCAGAAGTCCTGGTGCAGGAGAAAGCATCTTCCAAGGTAAGCAGGCGACACCCAAGCTCTGTGTGAGCCCCAAGGATGCTGATGTGGCAGTGTGGGGTCCTGGGGCCAGTTTAAACCAGGAATGGGGCTGGCAGGGACTGCCCTCAGCCCCCAGCCTCATCCCCCTGCTGTGCCCTGCACAGCTCCTGTGCCGCCATCCCTACCCCACCATCTCCTGCGTGGGACGCTGCACGTGGAGCAGCAGGATATTCGCCTTCTGTGTGGCGTGAGTGCTGCCTGTGGGCCCTGGCAGGGGGGTACGGAGGGATGTGGATCCTGGAAACCAAACAAGTGGGGTGCGGAGCAGCCGCGGGGTCCCCGGTGCGGTTGCAGGGCAGGGCTGGGCTCGGGGCCGCGCGCTCTGCTGGCTAATGGACGTGTTTCCATTTTTAGCTCTTCCCCGGAGAGCCCTGACGGGAGCACGTTTGACTGCCTGGTGTTTGCATCGAGTTCTGAGCAAGAATGCGAGGAAATCGTCGGGAGAATCGGTAAGGGAAGGTTGGTGCCTTCAGATACTGTCGCAGCAAGACCCTGGAATACCAGGAATTGCTGGTTTCAGTCCACCACGTGCAGGATCTGACTTAATTCTTTTTGTTGAGGTTACTAAGATGAAGAGATACTGTGATAGTCTTTTTTTTTAATTTTTTTTTTTAAAGGACCGCTAGACAATGATTTTATTTTAAGAAACAGCTTCTAGTCATACCCAGATGGTTCATTGTTTCCACCAAGAACTTGGATGAAATATTGTTTTCGAGGGATGTTATTTTAAACATACTTTTCCTGCAGGAGCCCAGCCTGCTACTGCAGTTCAGCACCAAACCAAGCATTCATAAATCCCGTCGCTTGGAATTTTTTTTCATTTGGCCTACATGCGAGCTGCGTGGTGCTTCCTGAATTCCATGGGCTACTGAGGATCCTCAGATTTCCCTTGGGGAAATTGTCCGTGGGGACATCCCTGCCAGCTGTCCCCTCACCAGACTGTGCCCCCAAAGACCTGCCCAGGGGATTGACCTGAGATCACCAAGCCTCATCTAAAGTTTGAGCTGGTGCTTAACTTTGATTCAAAGCAGTTAAGTTTACAATTTAGATGCAAAGGAATCTTTTTCCCTACAGGTCTAGCAATTAGAAAAATACTTGTTTAAAACCTTACCTTGGATCATTTTAGAACTGGTTTTTAGTAGGTTAATGCTGTTAACCAGGGCCTGGGTTTGCTTGGAGTGGTGTAGGACAGGGAGGTGAGGGGGAAGTTATGTAGGAGTGCGTGGTAAGGAGTGTCTGTTCCTCCAGCTGCAGGGTTTAAGCACACGGAGTGGTTTGTCTGAGGAGGGAGAACCTCATGACGAGGCACTGGTGTCCCAGCCTCCCTCAGCAGCACATGAGGGATGCAGGCCCTGGCTGCCAGAGCAGGATTTGGGATGGTTTTCACACCAGCATCACGCCATCCTGGTGGGACAATCACAGATGGCCACCACTGACTTACAGCAGACACTGGTAGGAACTGCTGCTGCTCTTCCCTCTCAAGTGCCACTGCTGCCACGGCACTTTAATTTCATTGGAATAAATCAAGCCAAGCTGGATCAACTGCTTCCCTGTGCTGCTGTTCCATGACAACTCCAGCCCTACTAGTGCAGCCTGTTCTGTGAGGGCCTCAGCATCCAATTCAAGTGTTAATTACCTGCTGTTCAGGTACAGTCTGAGCACTTTCCTCCACCACAGCCCAACCAGGTCTGGCTGCTGAGGAACCTGCCTGAGCTGAGCCCCAAGTGAAGGTTTGAGTATAATCCCACTCTCATCCAAAAATCTGGAAATGAGACTCTCTCAGAGCACCCACCCTTTGCTCAGCAGCCCATCTGCTGCCAGGGTGTATAATTAGCTGTTCCCCTCACACACCATCCCACTGTGATTATCCGGGACTGTCACGCAGCCCAATCCCACAGGAACTCTCACACCCCCCACCCTCCGCAGCGACAGTGATTGGGAACAAGCAGGTTGTTTTGCTTCAACTCCAAAATACACTTCCCTGCATCCACCAGAAAGGAGGAGAAAAAAACCTTTTAGTGCTGGAGTTGTGTTCGGATAAGCTTTAAAAGAGACTCCCAAAAAAAGCTGCTGCCAGCCTAGGCCAGTCCTCCTGGACCCCACAGCCGCTCTCACTGGCCCAACTCAATGATTCCAGCTACAGAAAAATCTCCAAAATCCTCCAAAAACGGCCAAAAATTCTCCATTCTGTTGCCAGACGAGGTTAACTTGCCACAGCAGCAGTCCAGGATTACAGGGATCTACTGCTGACCTCAGGAGCCAAGAGGAAGCTTCTTCCAGCCCATTCAAAGCAAATGACAAAAAGACTCCTCACATGTGAATGTAAAACATTTAATTTAAAAATGTTGACACTACAATATATAAAATAGCTATTATAAATGCACATAGTGTATTCTATAGCTGCCAGGTTTACGTTTTTAGGAAACTGTAAGTTACACTGTGGTTAAGACTTGTAGTTTCACCCTCTGAAGGAAGTCCACATTTGATCACAGTGATGCATGGTCAGACTAACAGCCCCAATTGTTAAACACTTGGATCAAGTCATAACCAGTTTTATTGCAAAAGGACCCTGTACACATTTATATCAATTCTAGTACCTTACAAGTTTAGCTACCCAACAAGTCATTAACATACAGAAACATGCATGAGAAGCAAGAAAGAACACCCATCCCTTCTGCATATTAGCAACTTGTCACTCCCGAGCCCGAGGCTCAACATCACTGAGGTTTATGTGAACAGTCACTTTTAGCATTCATCCTGAGTGAAAGATGGAATGACTTAAGTACAAATGCAACATATTATAAACAATTTCTTACAAAAAAAGTCACAAATTAAAACCAAAGTATTTTACAGAATTAACTACAAAACACCATAAAAACAGCCTTCACTTAAGCCCTCTCTCCCCGTATCCTGCGAGCCAACTGGATATCTTTGGGCATGATGGTGACTCTCTTGGCATGGATGGCACACAGGTTTGTGTCTTCAAACAGACCCACCAGATATGCCTCGCTGGCCTCCTGTTTCAAGAGCACAAGAAGAAATGTCGTTAGAACCCCTCAGCGCAGCTCCCCCAGCGCCGCGGCCCGGCCGGCCCTCAGCAGTACCTGCAGCGCACCGATGGCTGCACTCTGGAACCTCAAGTCCGTTTTAAAATCCTGGGCGATTTCCCTGACCAGCCGCTGGAACGGCAGCTTGCGGATCAGCAGCTCCGTGGATTTCTGGTAGCGACGAATCTCACGGAGCGCGACAGTCCCCGGCCTGGGGGGAGAAGGAGGGGGGGCGGGTGAGGCGGGGCCGGGGCTGCGGCAGCTGAGGCCGAGCCGCGGGCCTTACCTGTAGCGGTGAGGCTTCTTGACGCCGCCAGTAGAGGGGGCGCTTTTCCGGGCCGCCTTCGTGGCCAGCTGCTTGCGCGGCGCCTTCCCCCCGGTGGACTTGCGGGCGGTCTGCTTTGTACGGGCCATTTTTCCTCACTTACCTACGGGAGACACGCAACGCATGACACGGGGCCCGGCTGTCCCCATTCACCCCCCCGCCTCAAGGCCCGGCGACACAGCGGCCAATCCCCTCAAGCTCCAGATGCCGGCGAGCTGCCCCCCTTCCCTCGCGGCGGGCAGGCGGCCAGCGGCCTCCCCCGGGGACAGGGAGGAGGAGTCACGGTTACCCCACCGCCCCCGCCTCGCGGCCCGGCCGCTCCCCTCCCCGGGGGGAAGCGCGACTGAGTCACGGCCGCCTCCTCCTTCCTCCCGGGGCCGCCCCGGGAGAGGAGAGGGGGGTAGGGGGGAGCGGGTGGGGGGATGGGAACCGGCCGTGACTCAGGGCACGTAGGCAAGGCCCGCTCCGCCGGCCCCGCTCCGGGAGGAACGAAGGCCGCGGAAGCCTCGCAGCACTACCGCCCGCCTCGGGGACGCGCCCGCCGCCCGGCACTCACCGCTCGTAGGAGAAGGAAGCGCCGCTGTCCGGTAGCGCTGCGCGCCGAAGCCGCTGATGCCGGTGACTCAATCCGCTCCGCAGCCGCCGCGACGCTCACTGCGCCCTCCCCGCCGCGGGGACGCAGATTTTATATGGGGGGCGCGCGCGTGGCGTGGTGGCGTCACAATGCCCGGGAGCAACGCGCCGCGCCATTGGCCGGGACCCCCGCCGGCGCCGCTGCGTCACCTCACACAAAGGCCGTGCTCCGGTTCCCCCGCTCTGATTGGGCGCGCCGCTGGGCGCTGATTGGTTGTTAAAGTAGGCGCCCGATTGGGTGTTGCGAGGGGGGAAGGAGCCAATCGGCGGCGGGCGGTCGCTCTGCGCGCTGATTGGCCGAAACGGGGCAGGGTTTGGATCCTACCCTTTGTTGCGAAGCTCCACAATGGGAAGTCAATTGGAGCGGGGCGAGCGGCGGCCGCGCCGCGGGATCCTTCGGGCAGTCCCCGGCCGGGCCCGGCCGACCCCGCCGCCAGCCGCCCTCCCCCCGGCCGGACGTGCGGAACCGCCCGGCGGGGGCTGCGAGTGGCCGCGGGGTCCTCCCCGCCTCCGCCCGCGCTCCCCCGGGAGCCGCCGGTGGTGCGGCCGCTCGACCCCCGCGCTCGGGGGTGTCGGTGGGAAGCCCCTGGCAGGGGGCGGGGGTCTGGCGGCGCCTCCGGTGTTTCTAGCCTGGGTTTGTCATTCCAGCAGCCAGGGAAGGGTTGTCACGGGACTTGAGTTCAGCATTGCTGGGCTGTGACCCCCCCCCTCCAGAGTCAGAGCCTGACCCCTGGCCCTGAGAAAGGAACGTCTGGGGGTTGGGGCTGGGCCTCTCTGAGCCTCAGTTCCCTAAATCCCACTGACTCTGGGGGTCGTCCCCATCCCTAATGCAAATCACTAAGTTTCCTTGCAAGTAGGGAACCAGAATCCATGTTCCCTGTTGGTACCATCTTAGCATTTATCTGCCTAAGATAAATAGCAATTCAATGGAAAAAATAATTGTCTTTTGCGGCAAATTGCTACCTTAAGTTCGACCTTGATTTATATCACTATTTTGCTGTATTTGTAGAGGCTCTGGAGGCAGGTCCCTGCCCCCCACGGGAAGGGTTCCAGGATCAGGAAGAACAGGTCCCAAATGCCCCGCAGTCGTAGCATGTAGAGAACATACATGGAACACAAACAGACGCTCCCAAAGGTGTCTGTGAGCTTCCCAAACTGGAGCACAGCTGGAATCACCCAGGTTTTCCATCCTCAGGCTCTGGGGTCAGCGCCGGCGTGGTGGGCAGAGCTGGGATTGCTGGGAAAACGTGTTGGGAATGTGTTGGGAGCGTGTCCTGCTCCTCCACCCGCTCGGTCGCTCGGGCAAACACACCAATATGGTGCGACAGGACCACCACGTGAGCTCAGGCTGTCGTCTCCCACCCATCTCCTCCTGTCCTCATTTTCCAGGTTAATTTTCTCTCTCCTAAAGGGAAAAGGTTAATTATTTATCAAGACACAAAAAGCTGCATACCCACAGAATGGCTTGGGAGGCTGTGGGTAAACGCTGCGTTGGTTTGGAAAATGAAAAGTGGAGGATTTCCCTTTCATCTGGGTTGTTTCACGCTTAGGAAGAAGAAATTTAGGAACCGGTTCTGATGGTGACACCTCTTAATACTTTTAATTTGTTCCTTTTAAGAGCTCCCTGCACTGTCACTAATGCCAGGAGGCCGGGTGGAATGTTTGTTACTCCCAAGATGTTTCCTTTTCCATGTTTTCAGAGCAATGGCTGCTTAAACTTCTCATTTTGGATTAGATTTTTTGCCCTCCTGAAGCCTGGACAAAAGCCATGTGTCCTCTGGGATGGAACAGGTTGAGGGACAGGTGTGAACAGCAAAGCTGAGGAGAGCAAACCAGCACGTCCCAACTGTGGAACGAGGGAGAACTGGGAGAGGAAATGGCGTCAGCACCAGATTGTAGAGCAAACATCAGCTACAAGGGATCAGGAGCTTGTGGTTCCCAAATCCCTGTGGACAAAGTGCAGGCTGGTGGTGTTTTCAGTGTGATTCCTGGATAATTGAAGGGTTTTCCTGCAGGTTCGTGGCTGACAGTGATTCTGGGTCGGATGTGTGTGGAGATATACACACATATTGACTTTGGAAAAGTCCTGCTTGGCCAGGAGCTGTGTCATCACCGTGCTCCAGCCTCCCGTGGAGGGTGGTTGGATGAATAACAAGGTACTGATATCCTGTGACTTAATTCCTGCGAATGCCTGGGAATGAGCTACTAAACCACCCCAGCACAAGCCTGCCCGCAGCAGATGCTGAATCAGAGTAATTAAGAATTAAAAAAGGCAATTTCCCTCCCCAAACAGCCGCAGAGGCCTCAAAGTTTATTATTAACGTGTCCACCCCGCATGTGCTGGCACAAAAAAAGGTGTTTGCCCGATAAATCCCGTGTGCCCTTTCCCACAGCGCTGGAGATCCGGTGCCAGAAGCGGTCCTGTGTGGAGCCCAAGAGATCAAAGTCCTATTAAAAGAAACCCGTATCATTTCCTCTCCTGGGGGAGAAGTTAATTGGCGGGGGAAGCGCTGCTCCGCACGGGAATTTCGGCCGATTCCTTGGACACGGCTCCTTCAGGTGGGGTTTTTCCCCCCAGGGGGCCGCAGGTGTGATCTGCCACGACCCAGCAGCCAGGTGCCACTGGTGTCACCTGCTCCAAGGTAGGTTCTTGCTGGGCCTTCCTCCTCCTCCTCCTCGCAGTGCTGTTCCCAGGCGCTTCCTGCGCGGCGTTGTCCCGTGGGCGGGGAGGGCCGTGGAGGAGCGACGAGAGGATGCCAACACTAAAATAACCCTCCCCGCGTCCACGCTCGGCCCCTGAGGCAGAGGAAAAGGGGGGGGGGAGGAAGGAAGTGAGGCCGCCGGCCACAAATAACTCCGATCCACCCCCTCCCCGGCCCCCCGGCGCTGCCTCCCCCGCTGCCTGCAGGGGCCGGGCCGGGCGGGCTGGGCTACCCGGGGGGTTCGGTCCCGTCCCAGGGGCTGGGTGTCCCCCCAGGGCTCGCTGCAGCCCCCGGGGGTCGGTGTTGTTCCAGGAATTCGGGTCCCAGTGTCCCCCCCCCGCCCCCATCCCGCCCCACCACCGGGGGGCGCCCCAACACTCCGCCCCCGCCTCCCCGCCCCGCCTCGCACTACAAATCCCGCCTCGCCCCGCGCGGCAGGAAGCGCGGGGGCCGCGCCGCCGCGGGGCGCCCCTGGGAGTTGTAGTCCCGCCGGCCGGAAGCCGCCGGCCCGACGCGCCCCGCGCCGGCGGGCGGCGCGCGCGCGGCGGGACTACAAGTCCCACCCCGCCCCGCGCGCCCCG
>NW_020897746.1:5042636-5042939 GCF_003984885.1 Neopelma chrysocephalum | reverse complement strand
CCCCCCCCCCCCCCCGGCCCGCGCCGGCCGCGGCCGGTTCCAGCCGGTGCCCCGCGCGCCCCCCCCCCCCCGCGCGCCCCCGCGCGCGCCGCACGCTGACGTCAGGCGCGTGTTGGCGCGCGGGCGGCGGCGGGGCAGCTCCCGGCTCTACGTACGTGTAGTGCTGCGGCTTCTCGGGCTGCGCCTGCAGCGCGCTGGCGGCGCTCGCCGGCCCGGCCGCGGCGGGGCCACCCGCCACGGGGCCCTTGGACATTGCCTCCCCCGCCCCTCTCGCCGCCTTCCGCCGCCGCCGCCGCCGAGGAG
>NW_020897746.1:5037333-5037636 GCF_003984885.1 Neopelma chrysocephalum | reverse complement strand
CTCCTCGGCGGCGGCGGCGGCGGAAGGCGGCGAGAGGGGCGGGGGAGGCAATGTCCAAGGGCCCCGTGGCGGGTGGCCCCGCCGCGGCCGGGCCGGCGAGCGCCGCCAGCGCGCTGCAGGCGCAGCCCGAGAAGCCGCAGCACTACACGTACGTAGAGCCGGGAGCTGCCCCGCCGCCGCCCGCGCGCCAACACGCGCCTGACGTCAGCGTGCGGCGCGCGCGGGGGCGCGCGGGGGGGGGGGGGCGCGCGGGGCACCGGCTGGAACCGGCCGCGGCCGGCGCGGGCCGGGGGGGGGGGGGGG
>NW_020897746.1:4986513-5037233 GCF_003984885.1 Neopelma chrysocephalum | reverse complement strand
GTGGGGGGGGGGAGGGGGGGGAGGATGGGGGAGGGAGAGAGGGAGGGGCGGGGGATGAGCGACAATCCCCCCCCCCGCCGCCGTCCTCAGACACCTCCCCCGTGATGCACCGGGGCGGCCGCGCCTCCCCTGGGGGGCGAGGAGACCCCCTGGTGACACCCCTGTGCGGGGGTGGGGGCCCGTCCCCCGGGCTGTGAGGGGATCGCCGGACCCTCAGCTGTCACCCCCACCTAGGGGTGATGGGACCCCCGGAGCCTCGGGTGACACCCGTGTGCGGGGGTGCAGATCCCTCCTCCCGGTGCGAGAGGACCCCCCACACCCACTGCTGTCACCCCCGGACCCTCCGCTGTCACCTTTGTCCGAGGGTGGGTGTCCCTCCCCTGGGGTGTGAGACCCTCAGCTGTCACCTGTGTCCGAGGATGGGGGTCCCTCTTCCTGGTGTGAGAGGACCCCTGGAGCCTCAGCTGTCAACCCCAGGCCCTTGGGTGACACCCCCGTCTGGGGTGGGAGTCCCTCCCCTGGGGTGTGAGGGGACCTTCTGTTGTCACCCCCAGACCCTCGGGTGTCACCCCCTCCCAGGGTGGGGGTCCTTACCCCCTGTGCCACCTCACATGGTGCTGTGGTTTGGGCAGTTGTGGTCCTGGTGAGCTGCCACCAGGGCTGTCACCTCCATCCTCTACCCCCTGAGGGTTCCTGGGCACCTGTGGAGGGAGGTGTGAGGTGATGGGAGGTCCCCGGTCGGTGAGGGAGGGCTGGAGCAGGTTCCTCCTCAAGGCAGGTGTCTTTGGGAATTGCACGCATGGGGAATATCCCCACTGGAAGTGTTACAATGAAATCACGAGGAGTGCTTGCACTGCTCCTGCCTCTCCTTGCACCGCTCGGGCGTGATCCCGCTGTGTGTGTGTCACCTCTATCCCGGGGGATATTCCCTCAGTGAAGGCATATTGCTGGAATGTGTCTTCCCTAACCAAAGAATACCATTTCATTGTGTTGTCCCGAGGGTGTACAACCCCTCGGAGCTGTGTGGAATTGGCCAGTGTGTGATAAGTTGTTTGGGTTGGAAGTTGTGGTGATGATATTCCCTTCTCCTTGTGCAATAAGGATAACGGGGTGGATTGGGAGTGAGCGTTTTCTTTGTGACATGGACTGGCGATGGACATGTGTGGATGGAAATAGGTCAGATGTTCCCTGCCCTTAAAAGAAGAAAAGTTTGGGACTGTTCCTCGTGAATAAAATATGTGTGTTGAGCTGTTTGCTCTTATCATTTTAGGGTGTTGTCTGAAAATTGTCCTGCAAATACCCGTATCTCTGGCTTGTGTCGATGCCCCCACCCAAAGTGAGACGTGTTTTGTTAACTTTTAATTCCCATTTTCATAAAGTTGGTGATGGACTTCTTCCCTTCGTCCACACTGGGATGTATGGAATAAAAAGAGCTTCAAGAAATTTGTAGACACTGATCTGTGCAACCTTTATACTGGGATCACAGGCTGTTTGCCATCCCTTTCCTTCAGGCTGTTTGGAATACCAGGTCTATGGCAGAATGAGGGCTCCTGGGTTTTTTCTCCATTGTGAAGATCCTGTTGTGATCTTAGGGAGATGGCAAGTCACAGCCTCGTAGGTTATGTTATTTCTGGTGGGATCTGCAAGTTTGACAACTTTATAGGAGAAATGGGCATGGAGGAGTCTGCTGGGAATGTTGCTGTAGAGGTAAAAGAGGGAACAGGAGCTGGCTGTAGAGGTGGAGTGACGCCAGTGATGGAGAAAGAATCGATCAAAAGTGAGAGGGAACACAGGGAGATGAGTTAGAGAGTGTGAGCACACTGGGTGGAAGAAGATGAAGGTGATAACCTGGCTAAGCATGACCATGGAAACAAGGATATCGAGGATTAGGAAAAATAGAGGAAGAAAGAGTTCCAGAAATGGGAGGAGATTGGGACAGAGGAGGGAAATGGGACAGCATGCAGCAAAGCTGGTGGTGAAATTAGCTTATTTCCAGGGGGCAAAACTTGTGTTTTTCAGATGGATGCTAAAAATACTTCAGTGAAAACAGTTGCAGAGGAGCTGAATAACCATAAGTGAAGGATGGGTTTGGGGCTGCCGAGTGCTGACAGCGGGATGCGAGCCATCCTTTGGAAGTCTTGGATTTGTACACTGGGTCACATCATACTGTAAACCTCCCTCTGATAACATATGGGAACTTATTTGGTGGTCGTTCATGTGAACAAGTTGTATGTTGTCAAAATGTAAATATTTTCTTCCTTTTTTTTCTTTTCCTTAAATACAGTTTGTTTCCATAAAATGACATGAAGGTTACAAGTTGTAAACTCGAGTAAGCTTAATTATCTGCATACTTTGCTGTTCCCTGGGGACAGGCAATCTGGTGCTGGGGATCTCTTGGAAAGTTTTCGGTTGTATACGTGAGGAAATGTTCCAGTTTCTCTATTAGTGTCGATTTCTAAACTCTTGGTGTTACTTGCATGAGATTTTAGTTACTTTGGACTGCAGCTCTTCTGTCAGGGAGCCTTTGTATTCATTTGGATGTGCAGCAAAGGGAAATGTGGGGGAAAAACAGAGCTGATGATGCTCTGTCACACCTTTGGCACTGTTTGTTAGGGGAAGAAGAGCCTGAACTTTCATGATTTGTGTCCTTTGGTGGCAATTGTAGCATGCAGCTGGATACTCCTGGAGGCAAGTCCCTGGTATATGCCAAACTTTGCTATTTAATTATGGATGGCATGTTTCTCTTCTGGGGATCTGGTATTCTGTGGAGAACCCGAGTGAGTAATGGAACACCCCACGGCTGCTGTTGTGTTCTCTCTGGGTTGCTGGATTAGGCGTCTGTTCATGGGGCTGCTTCTTGTGATCCTGCAGCTCTTGTGGCAGGATGAGGCCAGCACCTTCCTGGGAACCACAGAGTGAGACAGGCTCGTTCCTGGGGTACCTGGAGGCTTTGATGTGCTCTGCAGGGCTTGTATGGCGGTGAGAAGTGAATTTGGCTTGGGTAGGCTCTGTCAAACCTCAGCTGAGGGTTGGCTCTGCACCGTTTCTCAGCTCTGACTGGCACATTATTTCTGCAAGTATCTTTGTCTTTAATGTGTGTCTACAAATGTGGGTGAGAGGCTGAGTTCAAAGAAACTGAAAGCAAGTGATCAGTCACTGGAATTGTAGATATGGTGTGCTCTGGTGTAGTTTTGTTTTGGTACAGTCTGTCCATTCTTCGCTGCTGCCTTGGTTGGTTTCAGTCAGACTGGATGCCTTAATTGTGAATTGTAAAGATTGTTTCCACTGCTTGGGTGTTTATTGATCTGGCAGAATTTAGATAAGTGAAAGTGGAACAGTCCTTTGTTCACTGTGCATTCACCTGAAAGTCAGACAGTTTAATAACTCTGCAGGAAAGCAAATGTTCGGGTGGAGATAAATTAACCCATTTAATAAAAAAAACAAAGAGTCCCTTCAGTCGAGTCTGTTCAGAGCACACACACTCAGAAGTGGGGCTGAAAATATCCTGATTTAGGTGATAAACTTTGAGACACAGATTTATTGGGCATAACCCGGGTCATTCCTACTCAAGACAGTTCTCTTGAGTGTCTTAAATATGAGCAGCCATCCTAGAAGTGAACTTCAGGATTCCACATCCCCACCGGCTGTACCCTCATTTGGGTTCTGGACGAGATGCCTGGGAGCACATCCTGCCCTCCTTTGCACTGCAGCAAGATAAGCTTTGTGATTATGCCTTTGCGGCATAAAAGGCAAAAAACTTGTCTTTCCTTTTGCACGAGGGGAGGAATTGTGGGAAATTCCTGAAGGATTAGTGTCCTGTAAGTCGTGCTGGAGCTGCATCCACATGGCTGGTCGGGCTGTCATGCAGTGACTGCTGGCTTGTGCTCACCCAAGCTTTGTCTTGCAGCTATTTCAGTGCCATTTAGAGGTGCAAGGACCAGAGCACTCGAGTGAAGGACGTTATAAATGGGGATGAAAACGGGGTTGCTGCGATGCTTTGGTTATAGCTGAAATCAAAGACACTCTTGTGTCTGCGTCGTGCCTTGGCCAGTGCTTTCTCAGCCTTAAATGGAAACTCAGATTAGGGCAGTGATGGAAACACAGGTGAAGAAGAAATAAAAATAGCAAGATCATAGGTGTGCTTGGATTCCAGTGAAGAGCTTGCATGCAAAGTCTTATTTATCTCAAAACCTTAATGTTTAAATTCTTACTCTGAACCAACGGCACACGAAAACGCATCTCGGAGCATTTGGAGTAGCACAGATCAATCCTTATCTTCTTAGCAGTGGTCAGTGTCTTACCACTGGCAGGGCAAACACAGGGTGTCTGATCTCAAGTGTGCAGACTGAGTGTCTGTGAAAGAAAACCAAAAACCAGATGTGTAGCTAACAAGTTCTCAGAGCTACTGCTCGCTCTTCCAGGACCTGTAGCATTTGTCTGCACAGTCTGTTAGATTATGGATCTGATGTGCTTGAATTGGGTGGTCCTCACAACCTCGTGGATGGGTTGAGGCTTTTAAAATTGTTTTTAGAAACCTTTTGTGCTCTTTTCAAACCACTAGAACTCTTAAAATAACAAACTGTTGCCCTAATTCTGCTTCAGTTTTGCTGGTGATAACCCTTAGATCAATAAGCTGATATGGACTTCTGCAAAAATAGAAACTAGTCCGTTTTGTTTAAATAAAAAAACCAAACAACAAAATAAAAACAAACATGAAACAAAACAAAGAAAAAACCCCCAAACAACACAGAAAACAAAAACAACAAAAAGAAACCTGTCTGCTTTTAGGTTTCAGATTTGGTAATGCCCTTAGGAGAAAACACAATATATAAAATGTATTATTATTGTATTATATATAATATTAGGTAATACCTTAAGGAAAGCACAGAATAAATCAATACTTTTAAACCTGGGACTTACCAGTGTCTACTACATCATTACCTGCAAAGTCAGCTTATCTGGGAAGTATAAGCTGGTTATTATTGCTATTTTTTAAGTCTGCGTGAACTTCACTGAATCCAAGTCCACTGCCAGCTGTTATTAGGAAGTGTGAATAGTTGCACAGGAAGTTGGAAATATAAAGTGCTGGAGTGTGAACAGGAAGAGCTGCCTTCACAATATGTGCTCACCACCGAATACATGTGCTGAAAATAACATTTTAGACTTTATGGCTCTTCAAAGGCCGAGTGTTGAAAGGCTCCAGCTCGAGAGAGGGGCTGATGAGGGGCATTTGGGCCCAATCTGTGCAGGACTGGGCTGTTCTGCTGATAAATGCACTTGTTGGGGCAAAAAGGTGCTTCTCCCTTGCGTGGAAGTGGGGCTGGAGCTGTGGTTTACTTGCTGCGTTTCCACTTCATAAGTGAGTACTTTTGGATATCAATCTGACAGGGAATTCACTTACAGATAAGTGCTTTATAGGTGACATATCAATATTTTGCAGAACGAAAAGCTTCACGTGCTGCTGTGACGTTTTCAGAATTAGTTTTGGTCTGGCAAGGCTTGGTGTTTGGAAAACCCAAAACTCTGTGAAAGAGGGGAGGGATCCAGTCGTGCAGAGGTTTTCCAATGTGGAAAATGGGCCTTTAATTTTCAATTCAGTAAAAATTATGATGTTGATGCTTATACATTGCTGACATTAGCATATAGGATGGGGGTTTTTTGTGGCATGGGAGACAAAATTAAAATTAATAATTGTTGTAGAGAATCTAAGACTCTATGATCCTTGTGGGTCCCTTCCATCTTAGGGTATTGTATGATTCTAAAAACCTTGGAGCTTAGAGTTTCCCATTATACCAGTTTTTCTCATTTTTTAGATTTCTGTATGGGTAATATTTTTTATATCACATGGCTTTATTTTAAGGAAAATTCTGTTGGAATTCAGCAGTTTATTGTCTTTAGACCTATTCTTTCCACCGGAATAAGGTTTTAATAACTTCTAGGAGGAGCTGAAATGTGCAGCCTCCTTGTTACAAAGGATCTGACCAATGTCCTCTGGACAATCTTCCCGCAGTGCATTCCAGCATCCCTGCCTGGCTGTGATGTTCCTGCCCCTGTGGCAGCGTGGCAGGAGGGAATGTGTCAGGACATCAGTTAATCACACTTTTACTGTGTGGCACATTAGCATGAGCTGTCACTGGGGGACTGTGTTAATGCACCAGGCTGTGAGCTGGGGCAGCACGTTCCCTTCTGTGATTCCCAGTCAAAGGAGCTGTAATTTCCGAGAGAGGAGCAAAACAAAGAGGCAACAATGTCTTCAATTGCTGCATCCAGGCTCCTGAGAACCTGCTTGTCAGGACACCAAGAGCTGCGTTCACTTTCACAGGATGCTGAGGTGGTGTTTTGTTCCTTCCATTAAAACTTCATAAATCTTCTTGAAAGCACCAGAAATGGGCTGAAAGAGGTGGTGAGAAGTTACCTGGTCCATCTCTTTGCCTAACAGAATCACCTACAACAGTTTAGCTAAGAATTTTTTTGTTTAATCATCATTGATTTTTAATATTGCGTCAGCTTCCTCTTTAAAACGTCCTTAAATTAGATTTTGGTGAAATCACGAATTATAAGAGGGAGTAAATCACAGTGCTTTCTATCTTATAAAGAATTCATATACTCTATAAACTTCCTGTAAGGTTCAGCACATCACTTGCAAATCAGGTGCAAAGTTGTTGCTGAAAGCTGTGTGTGCACAGAGCCAGCCAGCAATTCCTCCTGTGTCCTAAATTAATGAGTGGTCACGTGCCACAGGCTGTGGAGTAAGTGCAATTTCCAAGCTACCTTTTTTCTCTAATTTATTGAGAGATAGTTTGTCTTTTATATCAGGGCAATCAAAAAAACGAAACCTCAGCAGGAGGGTACAAAGGGAGATGCTGAAGGCTTGTACCTTCTCAAACTCCTCCTAGTGATGACAACCAATTTAGGTGCTTGTGATGATTTTCTCAGCAATCTCTTGTCTTGTGTATTTTGATCAGTGCTTGATGCAGTTAATGCCAGTTTGACATTTGAAATATCAGCTGGAATGAATGTTCCCTTGAGATGAATACCAACAATTTCTTCTCTCCTCAGCTTTGGTGCAGGCTGCCTTCTGACTCAGACCCTCACCCTGCTGTAGTGTTCATTCAGGTTTAGAAGGTGATTGTTACAACAAGAAAAGTTCTAGGGTTTAATTGAAAGAAATATTTTAACCACTAAAGTGCAGTGGTGGTAATATAAGAGCCATCTCACTGAAATGCTCAATATTGGCCTGATTCTTATATCTTATTAATAAAAGTCAAAGACAGTTATTTGAATGGAGTTGTCAGAAACTTGCACCCAGACAAGAAAAATCTTAGACCATCCCTGTCTATCTGTTGGTCAGAAATTGCAAATACGTTTCAGCAGAGCATACTGGCTTAGTAAGGCTGATGGCACTGTCAAGTGCAGCTAAAAAATTAATGTTGGATTGCTTTTTATCATTGTATGCCTCAAATTTCTTTTGATGAATATGCAGCCATGCCCATATGGAAAGGGAAATAGCTTTTTGAAACTATACCTGATGAACTTGGGGATTGGAACTAGATGATCTTTAAGGTCCCTTCCATCTCAGGTCATTCTGTGATTCCGTGAATATCTGCAAAAATCTGAATTAAAGTCAGTAGTGTTTTACTTGTTATACTTTGTCTTCAGCATGTCACCACAGTTCAAAAAGAAGTTCTAAGTATGATCAGAAGTGATTTTTTTTTCTTGTCTAAAATTTTCAATAGACTGTGAGTTTTCATTGATGGCACTTGACTGTCACAGCAGAAATACAAACAGCAGATGCCTCAGGACAACTGTGCAGCTTTACAGCAACAAAAAAAAATATTGTTTGCACAGTTAAAATAACATGAAAGTGCCACTAGATTTATTCATTTATTGATTAGCCAAAGTGGGAGATGAGAAGCTGTGGTACAGCCTGGGGTTTGGCTGCTTTGCCCTTGGAGGAGAGCTGGGGTGCATCTCGATGTTGGTGTGCAGTGGTGCTGCTTTGGACACCAGAGTGTGTAGGACTTTTATTTGGAGGTGTTCCTGCCTTGTGGAGTGTCTAAAGAGTCCACTGGGCTGTAGCAGACACGGATGAAGTCTGATTTGAGTGCTGAACGGAAAAGAAAATCGATTGAATGGTTGACATTGATTCTTCAAAATCAGCCAGTAAGAGTTGGCTTTTATCTTTGTGCTGGCACATGTGTTATGGATGCAGGTTCATGCTTGTTAGATAATCACTGTGTTTTGTTTCAAACTCATAACAGAAAATGTCTGTTCACAAAGGAAAGCCTGTGCAAAGGGGCTTGCTGAATCTGGTTGGTATTTAACCTGAGAAGAGGCAGATGCCATTTCATTTTCAAATGTAGCCTGGATGAGGTGAGAGCACCGGAGAGCTGTCGTGTCTTGTGGAGTTTTGGTTGTCTGGTTTTGGTCCTGTGTAAGTACAGCCCTTCAAACAGCTCATGTTCTGTCTTAAAACTGTTGTGAGTGTGGGACTGTGGTTGATCTACGAGCTGTCTGTTAAATCACGAGGGTCTTGGCGTGGCCAGGAGAAGGAAGGCTACTGTGCTCTACTTCCAAAGCACCTCTTGTGAGACACGATGCTGAGGCTTAGCTGCCTAAAAATACTCATAACAATCTGTAACTGAAACCCTGAGCTATGGAATGGCTTGTATGGAAATAATGTTTTTTTGAATTAGCCATTCTGAATTCTTGCATGTGGGATGTTTTGTTTTAGGGAACTAGCAGAGTGAGTAACACGAGTTTTAAAACAGCCCAGCCCTGTTCCCGGCCTTCACTGGTGTTTCTGCAGTTGCTAGCCCTGGGTGGGATTTGTTAGTGCTTGATTGATGGTGAGAGAAGTACAGTCTGAGAAAAAAACTTCACTGGAAGCTGGAACTATAATTTTTACAGCACAGAACATCAGGGTGTTATTCAAATTTTTAGTTCATTGTAGCAAACCTTATGTGTGTTAACCCCAATTGAGCTTCACCTTTCTGGAGAGACATTTCCATGTGTCTGAGCCTACAGACACTAATGCTGGGATAAAAAGCATTGTCTGTCCCACCTAGTTAAAATAGGAGAGAAGATTTTTTTGGATATAGGAGAGAAGATTTATTTGGATATAAGTTGAATAGATAAGTCTGTGGATGGATGTGTTTGTGAAGTAATTAGCATTAAAGTATTTAATTGCACATGTTGATACGTTGTGCTAACAATTAAAGCAGGTATAAACCTTCAGCAGTGTGCAGCTGTCAGGATGCAGTGAGCACCAGTGTTTTCCCTGGAAAAGTTAGCCAGGCTCAACCTACATAATACTGAAAAATAATCATTTCCATATGATCCTGTTCTCATAGACTCAGCACTTACACAGGTGCTGTAGGGAAGGATTAATGGCAACTAAATAGTTTGTGGAGCAGAAACCAACCCAGAGAGGGATGAGGGCTGTCTCAGTGGGGGTGATCCGTGTTTGAAAACAGGGAGGTGTGCTTTAGGCAGAGTTTACATAAACTAGTGGTGTCAAGTTGCAAATATGCCATTTAAACCTGGAAAGATGGGCTGTGTGTTTAAAATATTGCATGAGCTGCCTAAATGTTGAGTTAATTTTGAGGTCATGTCAAGTAATACATATTCATGGCCAACTAATTTTGGAAAAAGGAGAACAAACGCAATGAAATGTAAATGTAGGCTCAAGGCTTTATGCAGAATTCTAAGTCTTGCTGAGTGGCTTTTAAGGAAATGCCTCTGAAATGTAGTGCCATTAAGTGTTTGCTTACACCCAGGCTTGGATTGTTTTAATTAAGAAGGTGAAAGCTCTGTGTAAACAAACACTTGTGTTTGAAAAGGATTTTATTGGTATGGCTGGGTTATATACATTTCATGGTCTGCTGACGCAACAAGTGCTTTCTGAAGAGAGCAACGCTGTCAAGAAATGACTCAAATTGGGTTTTTTGTCGGGTTTGAGTGACACAGCTTGATGGATGCCAAGCTGAAGGGATGCACAGCTCCAGGGAAGTCTGAGCAAGCTTCTCTTCCCCGACACCCGCAGACGGGAATGCAGTTGTAACTCGTGGAGCTCACGCCTTGGCTGCTCACAGATGTGATAAATGTTCGTTTTATTGAGTTAACTCCCAGCTGAAAGCTTTGATTTTCTTTCCTCATCAGGACAGAGCGTTGGTGAGCTACTTAGGCGCAGCATTTCTTTCAAAACAAAGCCATTTTTGCTATAGCTGTGGAAACCAAACTGTTTTGCCTGAGACTGATGCAAAGCTGTCTTCCTGTGATGGGCTGGCACCATGCTGTAGTGTCTCTCTGTTTTCCCTTAGTTTTTCAGTGTAGACAAGGCACAACTGTTTGCCTGACATTTTTCTTGAAAAATGTCCTGATAGTTTCTGATAGTTGCCAAAACGTGTTATTTTTAGCATGAACTTTTGCAGTCACTCAGTTGACGTCCCTATCTATGAAGTTTTGGTGGTACAGAATTCATTCGTCGCGGCTGAAATGAATTACTTGTGTTCTTGTCTCGTGATCTCCTTTAAAATCCAGAACTGGAGTTACAGGAGGGATCAGGTTACTGTTGAATATGAAAATGTTGTGTGTTTTGGTGTTTTATCCCTATTTTCTGTAATCTAGCAGTTTGTTTTTTACCTTCTGCAATACATACTCTCCTTTTCCATTTATTTGGAAGCATCCAGCTCAGCTCTACTTGCTAAATCATTCAGATGCCTAGGAAAAGGAAAACTTGAGTGCTGCCTTTCTATTTCTCTAACAAAAACTGGTGGAGCCTCGGGCTATGGATGTGAGCAGTTGTCATTTTGACCACTAAGGTACACAATGAGTTATATGAAGTCTTGAAACAAAAAACCTCCACAACCAAACAAGCCCAACTCCATGCATCTGTAATAAGTCTTTTCAACTCTCACTTTCTTGATTTGCCCTTAGACTGACATTATTGTCAAGCTCTAATGGAGAAGGGGAAATCTTAACAGCTTTAAAATCACACAGTGCTGTCTGCTGTGTGACCTTTTTCCAGTTGATGGTTCAATTTATTTAGGTGATAAAGAAAACACTGAGGCATGTGAAGTCTATCTTCTTGACAGATGTGAGCTTACTGAAACTTTTCCCTCATCCTTTTCTCCTTCCCCACATTCACGGTCAGCCTTTTGTTTTTATAAAGTGATCCATATATTTTTCTTTGAGATTTAAATGCTTTCTAATCTTTCCTAGGTTTTCAGAACTGCTTCTGGCTGTTGAGAATATGGAAAGGCAGATGGACTGATGGTTGTGGAGATGTCCTGAGTGAGAGATGTTTGCATTTTGTGTGAAGTGATGCATGACTTGGTGTGAAGTGTGAGGGCTTGGTCAGGTCTGTGAGGTTATTTTTCTAAATGCCATTAAATATGGAAAAAGGGGAAATAGCCAATATTGGTGAGCCACAGTAGCTGATAAACCTGACCTAGTGGGTGGCATCCCTGCCCATGCAGAGGGGTTGGAATTAGATGATATTTAAGGTCCCTTCCACCCTAAGCCATTCTGTGATTCTGTGATAAAGATTAGTGGTAAAACATGCTCAGAATTTTTCCTGAAATTATGATTGAAACTTTCAAGATTGCGGCTAAAAGTGTTTGTTATTGTTTGATGTTCAACAGTGATTGGTGTGAGACTCTGTTTCAATATTAGATTACATCTGCCAGTCAGTAAAAAATATTGTTTATTGAAAGAGACTTGTCTTAACTTCTGCTCTTACTAGAAGGACACTAAACATCTCGCAGAGGTTCAGGCTGTAAACCAAGCTGCTGGTGGTCTGCAGCTGCTGCTTGGGGGATATGGTCGAATTGTGCCACCCCTGGGAAAAAGGAATTGCAATTCCTGTGAAGTTAAATTGTTCATTTCACTCTTTCCTCTCAATTTCTAAGAAATCTTGAGTTGATGTTTCTGTTCCCATTCAGGAAGCTTTGCACTGAAATGCCAGCATTTTATAAGGCATTGTGGGAGTGCTGGTATCAGACTTTCCAAATTATTTTGGACTGATGCTGTTCTTTAAATCCCCATTTTTTCCCTTCTTATTCTGAAATACTCCTTTACCCCAAGAGCAGAAACTTCCAGGCAATGTCAGAGCTGCATATCATGGGTTTTCTCTGTCAGTAATATGTTAAACGAAAGGTGCATTAGTAGGATTTTTATTGAGTATCCTGTTGGAATAAGTAGGTTCTGTCATGCACTACTGACTCATTTCAATTGGAACACCACAGTTCAGTAAAAGAAAATAATTGAGTCATGGGTTTCTTACTTAAACTGTGTCTGATATCATCTTTTGCAATAAAATTTTATGAGGGTGAAATGAATTTAGAAAGCTGATTTAATATGGACAGCTCTTTTCCTCTTGTGTTGGGGTGGCTCTTTGAGCTTGAGAAGAAAATGGCAGTTTTGAAAATATTTCCAATAGACAGGCATTATTGGATTTAGAAATATCAATATCTATAGTTAGATATTTTCTCCTGGGTTTTGCCATGCTGTCTCCTGTGCAGACAGTCTGTTGGGTAAGCGCACCCCGGTTTGCTTCAGATAATTTTATCTGTGTTAGCTCAAACCACTAATTTAAATTTTTAAGTGAAGCTGGTAGGTTTTTACATATAGATATATATATATTTTTTTTTTCCCCTGAACTGAATTAGGAAATCTTTCTCCATCCTGGTGTCTGAACAGATCAGTGCCAATAGGAGCTTCCAGAGAAGGAAAGCTGATGAGCAGATGAGAGCAGTGACCTCTTGTCAGTCAGACTGTGTTTTTCAGGAAGGACGTGAACTGAGACCACCTGAAACTTTATGAAGAGGTCCACGGCCTCCTGCAGTCCTGTCTGAAGCAGCAGGACATCACTGATGTAAAAATGCCAGCGTTCCCATGTACTTTTGTGCCAATGAAGTGACATCTTTGCCAGTGTGATACTTTGCTGAGAGAAGGCAGACAGGACTAAAATAAATGGTAATGGCAGAAGAGCATTTTCTTCCTGATGCCTTGAATTTTATCAGGAACTTAAGCCTTGGTTTGAAGGAAAAAAAAAACCCAAACAAACCAAAACCCAAGACAAAACACATAACCAAACAGTTTATTTGTAGAATTCTTGGTTAAATTTGCCTCTGTGGGCTCTTTTGGACAGTGCCAAGTACTAAGAATCTTTATACAAGTCTGAACTAGTGATTAATATAAATGCTACTGGTGTAAAAGCTGTGTGTGTTTGACACTGGACTGATACCAGTGTTGGTACCAACCACTCAGCAGGGCCCTTTACTGAGGTGCTGCAGCAGTTCCATGGGTGTAAACACACACCCACACGTATGTGAAATCTCCATGTCGGTGGTGTTAGATCTCACTATTGCCCTACATTTGCTGACAGTGTCCTAGTCTGGATTAGCCAAACAATTATCTCATGGTTTTGTCTCTGGTGTTGTATTGATGCAGAAGGTTCAGATCCTGTTTATGAGCCTCTGCGCTCACTTTGGTCCCTCCTCTCTTCCTGGGAGGAATTTTGGCAGAAAGGGGATTGACCAGGAGGAACAAGAAGGGCTGCAAACGAGAGGAGCTTGTCTTGGGACCTCCGTAAAGATTTCAAACAGGGTGTTGGAAGCAAAGGAGAGCCTGGCTTTGCATTACAGAAGCAACAGGAGTTTGGAAGAGTTGGTTTTAATCCTTTCATTTCCTTGCTCCTCCGAATTGTTACTCTCCCCTGTCTTCCTGATCCCTTTGTTACAAAGCAGGGACTCTCTCTTGGCATGAGTTTGCATCTTCCAGTGACTTCTGGGAGCTTTGGGTAAGGCTTTTGTGAGGAATTTGGAGCCCAGCTGTCTTCGTGCATTACCAGCACATTTTCCTGAATTGAGCTCACTCCCCTGCACGTGTGACTTATGTCAGGGTTGGCAGGAAGTTGCAGCCCTGGAAGCGGGATGGATGCAGGTATCCTGTCCTACTGAGCTGCTTGAGTGCACCAGTGTGAACCAGTAAATCTGCAGAGAAACAAGAGATCTCTGCAGTGGCAGGTGATGAACGTGGCCAGGACACGGCTGCAATTGTGGCGTGTAGCAATGAAACTTCTTGGTTACAGTTTCTTCTTGGTTTTGCTCTTTTTGTTGTTTGTTTGTGTTTTTTGTTTTGTTTTTTTTCCCCTCCTTCTTTCTAGGTTTAATTTTTTTTTTCCTTGCAGAGTAGTCACTGCCCCTTCCCACATCCCACCCCAGAGGAAGTGGAATTTCAGCAGAGTAACATTGGGGTTTTTCTAATACTTTGCCGTTCCTGTTGGTCTCTGGAAGTTCCCAAAACTACCCCAAGAACCTCCCCTCTTGTCTTCCTAGTGAAAAAAACTTTGATATCCAGTAGCATCTGTCCTGTTGAGCAGCAAGTTCAGTTCAGCCTGGGGACTTTGATCTGCATTGTTCTAGCCAGTCTTGTCCTATTTGTTTAGAATTGCATTCATCTTTGTTTATTAAGGCTCATAAATGGTAACGTTTCCTCCAGGAATGCGGGTGTTGCTGTTGATGTTCATGTAGTGTCAGAGGAAGACAGTGCTATGTGCTTTCCACTTTTTTCAAAAAATTATATTAGTTTGAAAATATTACACATATTTTTTTAAAAATGAAATATAGAAGTGACTCCTGTATAAAACAGGGGTAATAATTCTTCTGCCCCTCATGTAGGGGCGGTAGAGTTTCCTGAGAGGAGTTGAGAAATGCAAGTTATCATTGCTGGATTTCCTCTTCCTGTACAGACACAGCGTTTGGCTGACACGCTGTGAAATGTGTACCAGCTATCAACTTGTTTTCAGTTTCAAGGATCGTTCAAAAATTCCTTTTCTCAGCTGTTCTGGGAGAAAAAAAAATTATAGAGACCATTGGCACCAGAAGGATCTGTCATGACAGTGTTCTCTACGTTTTTGTTTAGAGCCTTTGCAAGGAGGCTACTGAAATATTAATGGCTTTCTGCTTTGTGAGACACCACATTGTGGTAGTGAGAGCTGCATATCCTTTCTGTCTTCCCAAAACACATGTGGTTTAGATGCCTTTCATATATTTTAATACAAAGTGGCTGGTTGAGTGGTCCGTGTTCTCCCAGAGGAGCCAAAACTCACTTCATGGATCAAGAAAATAAAGGGCTATAAGGCAATTTACCATTCAGGCTATTGTGGAGGAGGGTGATTTAAAACGTTGTAGTGGCTTGGAAAAAAGAAAAACCCAGAGCAGTGATTGAAAGGCTTGAAATGAGCGAGTTAATGTGACAACTCTCCTTTTCCTCCAGTCTGTTGCAGAGGTGATCATGCACAGTTAATGTCTCGTGTGGAGCTCTGGTACCTGTTTGCAGGACTTGCTTTGAAATTAAGAATGAGACATCATTTATTTAATAGACAGCATTAAAGAATGACTTTCTGATGAAGCAAGTTAGGTGTTAAACACTTTTCAGGTGAACCATTTACTTATGTAATTATCTCTCATTTACATTATAATAAATGTTTCTCCAGGGAGTTTAGCCAATCATGAAATGCAATTAATTTTCAAATGCTCTTCAGCAACAATTGAGACACTAGAGACCGAAATCCCTTGTCAGTGTGTACATTTTTAAACTTCCCTGCTAAAGGGAAGCTGTTTCAGCTCAGCTGATTGTGCAGTTGTTAAATTCTAGGATTTTTAAGTGTTTTATATGTGCCTGTCACTGCAAGTCTGGAGTGCTGTGCTCAATACTCGGGTTGTGTAAGCCTGGTATCTCCCCTTAGTTTCCAGAGCACTGAGTAGGCTCAGGATGCTGTTCCTGAACTTAAGCCTAGGACTTGGTGAAGATGGAGGAGTTTAAATGTTCTTGGTTTCTGTCACAGATTCCAGTTGCCGTATGATACCAGCTGGAGCACGTAGCCAGCTGCTTTGTAGTTTGTCCATATATAAAATGGGAGTAACACAAATCTCATGTCTCTAAGGTGTATGTGGAGATGTGGGGTGCAAGCAACTGGTTGGTGATTGTGGACAGCAGTCTAAACATCGTGCTGCTTAAGGTTACTTAATTTGCTTTCTAACGAAAATGTTAGAGTCGGTTTTGAGCACTTAGTGTGCTAATAAGATAAAATAATCTGTGGAATTCCACCTTCTACAACTGTATTTGGTTCAACAGCTTAGAAAGCTTTTCAGGAATGGATGAATTTTACTGCAGCCTTCAGTTTTCAGGCTAATTGCTGTTGTGGCTGGAATAGGGATCTCCATTTGAATGGAGCCGGATTTCTAAGAGTGAACAGGAGCAGAGTGATGTTTTTAGTCCTTACCTACACCAAGCAGACCTGTTTCTGCAGCTGCCTCTGGTTTTCCTGCTGTTAAGCCTTGGGCCCCAGTGCAGATACTGTTCCAGCCACGCTGGATTGCAGGGGACAGATGGGCTTGGGTAGGGAAGGGCTTACAGCCGCTGCGGAGGCTTCCAGCCCCGGGCGTCTGCAGATCCGAAGCTGTGGAACCTGCAAATCTCACGTATTTAGAGGCTGAAGAGGAGGAAGAGCTTTTATCCTTTCATGCTTGTAAAATCCAATGTAGGAAAGCTCTTGCCAGTGATACTCTCTCTTCATAGCAAACAAATAAAACCACTTTGGTTGAATTTGTGCATTTTCCCGAGGCTTTCTCTTCAGCTGGGGTAAAGAGGAAAGGAGGCTTTATTTACAGATGTTGCTTTCAGAATGAGCCCGGCATGATGATATTATCTGTAAATACATCTTTGGGCATCAGACATCTTTCCATTTATTTAGAAATACGAGATAAAGATTGTCTGACATTGGAATGAATGCTAGAGAAAGTCCTGTGCTCTGCTTTGTTGCCTCGGAGTACATACGCAGCTTAAAATGAGTCCGTATCTGCTGTTATATCACCCTGTTGCTTCCAGCAGAATACTCGCATTTTGATTTTGACCTACAAATTTTGGTACTCGCTGTTTACACTGACCTCTATATGTAGGAGACCAGAATGCTTCTGCCTTGTTTGTGGATGTGTCTCTGACACGGAACCTGGTGGGATTTGGGTCCGACCTCCATGAGCTGTTTGGGTGTTCCCTGTAAATACAGGGCAGCCCGTGGGTTTCAGCAGCGTGGATTTTGTAAGCACCTACACACAGATCACAGTCAGATCATTATGTTGATCTAAACCATTTTGTAATCCTCTACAATCTGGGTTTAGAGACTGTTATTAGTGTCACAAATAAAAGCTTGTGACTTCTTTAGTTCTCAGGATAAAAGAAGACATGTACTATCAGAGAATTACATATTAAAATTAAAGCAACATAAACATGTGAGAGTTTGAGGATAGTTATCCCACTTTTCATGACTGAGCCCTGAATTGACACTGCTGCAAGAGAGAAATTGATTAATTTTAATTTCATAGTTGACCATGTACTGAAGAAGCTGAGTTAAACCACAAGGATAAGACATGAGTTTTAAAAATCTTTCTTTCTCTATCACTTGAAGCTTTAAACATGGCTCAAAGAAGTGTATTTTATTTGGTTTTTTTTTTAAACTGAATGTACAGGAAGGAAACCCCTTTTTGCCCTGGGTTTGGAGATAGAAATGCATAGAAAGGTACTTAAGAGTTCTGTTTTCTCACAAACTATTTTCTAAGCTCATGAAAAGCCTCTTCAAAGTGATCCCGATAGAAAGTGATTTCAGCTCTTGTTACATTCCTGTGTGTAATGGATATCTTGCCATTACAGACACAAGCAGCTCCCAACCTCCATCACCGGGAGCGCCAGCAGGGAGGGTGTGGGAAGCACAGTTGGCATCTCTGATGGATGCAGCTCGCTTTGGCCTGGACTCTGTGGGGTGATTGGATGTTGCCTCTGCCCTGCATCCCGCTCCTGATCCCCCGCTGCTGGGTGTGTGCCCGCAGGTACCTGAAGGAGTTCCGCACGGAGCAGTGCCCCCTGTTCGTGCAGCACAAGTGCACCCAGCACCGGCCCTACACCTGCTTCCACTGGCACTTTGTGAACCAGCGCCGCCGCAGGTCCATCCGCCGCCGCGACGGCACCTTCAACTACAGCCCCGACATCTACTGCACCAAGTATGACGAGACCACGGGAATCTGCCCGGAAGGAGATGAGTAAGTGAAGGACTGCACCCTGCTTTTCAGGCATTAGGCTTTTGGGATCAGTCCAGGTGATGATTCCAGCCAGTTCTTGTGGAGATGAGGCAAGTCAGCAGTAAAGCAGCTTTATCACAGACGTAACATGAGACGAGATGTAAAAGCTGTAACAGCAGTTTGTGTGCTCCAGGCCTGCTAAGGGTGACTTAGATGGGAGTTTGGCTCTTGGGAATTCACTGTCCTTGGCATCTTCAGCAAAACTCAGGTGGGAAAAACAGCTCAGTGACAAAAAAACTCTGTTCCTGTAAGTCCCTGACTCTCAAGTAACAGCTCTTGCTCACTGGCAGGGTAACTTAGTTTTTCAGAGATGGAAGAAAAAAAGGAGGAGCTTTGTCCTCTAGTCTGCCCCCTGAGTTATCTGTCCCCAGCTTTTAAAAACATACCAGTTTATTTTGTCTTCTGGAACTTTAAAGAAGGCAGTAGGGAAATGACAAGTACCCAGAATAAGGCAACACGAGGAAGAGTTTGTTTTTTTAAATGTTCTGTCCTCATGACTATGATAAGTTTAACTGGGGCAGAGTTGCAAGTGTTTCTGCTGTGCATGTGGCAGACCCCAGCAATGAAGGGGTTAACCCAGTAATATAACTTTAGCCATGTGACAGATATGGAAGAATAAATAGTGTAGCCAAACTGTGGTCAAATATGGGGAGTGTTTTATGTAGAGATGTTGTAAAAAGATGGAATTTCAGTTCCCTTTCATGGTGCCAGTATAAACACACAAAAATGCTATTTATTGGGAAAACAGTATTTTTTTCTTTTTTTTTTTACCCGATTAAGTAAAGTTTTTGTGAGTAGAGCAGAATGGAATAGTCCCTCAGCCTGAAGCTTCAATTTCAATACTTTCTTCCTTGGTAGAAGAGATCTGGAAAGAACTGGAAATGAGATATTTGTGGGCTTTGGCTTCTAGATCACTGGTTGATATCTGGCTTGCACTCAGTGAATGAAAGCAGTTGTCATCTCAGAACTCTTGCTGATTTATATTTTTAGCTTGATGCTGCAATATCTAAACTTTGCCTATTCCATTTTTTAATTTTTTTTTTAAACTGTCAGGATAGCTTGTTCCTCCTCTGCCTAAGAGGGGAAATAAAACACAAGTTAAAATGATAAGTGTTGTAATTCTCCTTTCTTGTCCCATGCTCTGCATAAAGGCTGCATCTCTAGGTGCATCAGCAGGAAACAGTAACAGCACCAAGTCTAGATGGGCTGCTGAGGAAATGGTATGTGAGGTCCCTTCAATCCCAGCCAGTACATCAGGACACCTTGGCAATGTCCTTGCTCTTTTCCAGTCCCTGGCAGTCACTAGACCAGAACCATAAGGATCTGCTGGTTTAATAATCCAGTTGTCTTTTTGGGAGGGAAACTACATCCTGTGCAGTGACAGGTTTGGGAGTTCTCTGTAGCACTGGAACAGCATAAAAGAAGGGGCAGAGTTAGCAAAGGTGTTGGCAGCTGCAGTGTCCTGTGTCACATCAGCACTGTGTCTTCTGGTAGTGTTGAATCCATCACCTGCGTGACTAAACTTTGTTCTTCCCCTCCTGCCCTCCCTCAGGTGTCCCTTCTTGCATAGAACTACTGGAGACACAGAGAGGAGGTATCACTTACGCTACTACAAAACTGGAATCTGTATCCATGAGACAGACTCCAAGGGAAACTGCACGAAGAACGGAGTCCACTGCGCGTTCGCTCATGGGCCCCATGACCTGCGCTCGCCGGTGTACGACATCAGGTGGGGGCAGGAAGTGAATTGTTATGGAAATGAACTGTTAAATCATGTTACAACTCTGATTTTATAGCAAACAGACCCGTGTCTGCCTTCCCTTTACCACATAAACTCATGATTTGGAAAGCAGCACAGGGAAAAGAGGGAGTGGAGGTTGGGGCTCTCTATGGAAAAGGTAATTTCTGTACCCAAATGAAAAGTGAAGTGATTGAAGGACAGTACTGCTTCAGCATGAAATGGAGTGATGATGAAATATCCCTTCCTAATAAGGCAAATCTACAAAATCTCTAGGGAGGATTGTCAAAATGGGGGAAGGGATCACACTTTGGAATTTCATGGGGGAGTCAAAATAGTGCATCTGGAATTCCCAGGGAATTAAGTTTTTTTTTTTTATTACAGTTGCTGTTCAGCTAAAGATATTCTGACAAAAAATGCATGACTGAAATGCACCCACTTAGGAAATGCTCTAGTATGTCAGTTTTTATGCACTCGTACCTGACTCTTCGTCTGCTCAGTCTGTTCATTTAACTCTGTCCCCAAAGGGAGCTTCAGGCCATGGAGGCTTTGCAGAATGGTCAGACAACATCTGAAGGAGGCATAGAGGGTCAGTCTGCGGTCGCTGCCAGCCATGCCATGATAGAGAAAATACTCAGTGAGGAGCCAAGGTGGCAAGGTGAGTGTCACTTAGGATCTGTGGGACTGGCAAAGTCTGGTTTCTCTGGGGTGCTTGCTCCTGTCAAAAGCTTTTGTATAGTAAATACAGATTGTGGTCATCTCCCACTGACTGGTTCCTTGTTTTGCAGATACAACGTACGTGTTGGGAAATTACAAGACAGAGCAATGTAAGAAACCCCCCCGGCTCTGTCGCCAGGGTTATGCCTGTCCCTACTACCACAATAGCAAAGACAGAAGAAGAAGTCCAAGAAAACACAAATACAGGTACTGTGATCCTGGATATCCTGCTTCCCAGCTGAGTGATGCAGTGTATTGGAAATCTGTGATGAAGGAGCCAGGATTTTGACCACTAGATAGTTGTTTTTAGCATATCTCCAAGGCAGGAGATGTGATGGACTGTTATTTCTCACTGGGAGAAGGATAACAAACTAAACAAGGAGTTTTCCTGTATATAGGAACCAGTGTCTCTAACAAATGAATTGTTAATCACGTTACAACTCTGATTTTATAGCAAACAGACCTGTGTCTGGCTTCCCCTTTGCACATAAACTTCTGCTTTAGAAAGCAGCGCAGGGAAAAGAAAAGAAAAGAAAAGGAAGTTTTAATCCCCATCTAGAAACAAACTCACACAACAGTGTTTTCATGGTAAAGGATTCAGAATCATCAGGCTGCTTGTTGTGTGTGCCTGGTGATGGGGATCATGAGGCACGGGGTGAGCAGGACTGTAGCTGGACATGCATTCCTAACCAGCTGCTAAAGGCTCTGCTTTTGAGGCTCCAGGGTGTTCTGTCACTCAGCTGTCGCTGGATTTTTCAGCGTGCTGTGTCTCCCTGAACGCATTTCATCCAAATTATAGGCCCTCATTTCCTCCAGTACAACAGAGCTTTTGTTGTGGTCTCAGTGGGGCTTTTCCTTAGTTCCTTTTTGAAAAACATAGGAGCAGACCAGAAAACCAGGAGAGAAAATGCCGTGGATGTTCTCGCTTCCCTTCCCCACCCCCAGCATTCACAGAAATTTTTTGAATTGGCACTGAAATTCTGTATTTAAAAAATTAAACAGACGGGGACCAAAGGAACATTAATCCCAACACTTTCAGGAGGAACAGGAACACTAAGGCAATCTTCAGGCAGCAGCTGTGTGCTTTCTGCCCCTGCCTGGGCCCTTTGGGAGGGGAAGAGATGAAAGCTTCTCCCCTCCAGATCTCCTCTCACTCCTGTGTTTTCCCCACCCCCAGCTGATGTGGCTCCTCTCATGCTGGCTGTGCTGGTGCTGCTATCTGCTTCCCTCTGCTGTTGTTTGAGGGAATGGTTAAGAGCATAAAGAGCAGGGGAAGTAGGTCACGGCAGAAATTCAGATCTAGAAAAAAAAGAACTGTTCCTGTATGGGAGAAAGAAAACGGACTTGCCTTTTCCCCAGTGACCTGACTCAGCCTCTTTTCCACATGGCCACACTATAAACCTGGAAACATACTGCTGTAAGGGTATTATGTGTTTTAGGATTAGCCAATTAACTTCTTAGCTTTCTATGAAGGTGCAGTTCCAAAACAGAAACCAGACCCAGCGTCTCTGACACTAATCACATCAGCTGCTAATATTGTTAAGTTGTGTGTGTTGGTTCAAGTTGTATTCTATTCCAAATAGAGAATTAAGCCATGTTTCTGTCATTGGAAAACTGGAAGAAGGGGAAGAAGATGCAGTAGCAGCTGGGTGGGGGCTGGGGAAGCAGCAACCAAGCAGATTGTACAGCTGAGGGTGGGCAGCCAAACCTGCCCCCTGATCGGGGAATTGTAACATCATAGGATGGTTTGGCTTGGAAGGGACCTTAATGGTCATCTAGTTCCAACCCCTGCCATGGGCAGGGACACCTTCTATTAGACCAGGTTGCTCCAAGACCTGCCCAGCCTGGCCTTGGACACTTCCAGGGATGGGGCAGCCACAGCTTCTCTGGGCAACCTGTGCCAAGGCCTCACCACCCTCACAGGGAATGATTTCTTCCTTGTATCTAATCTAAATCTACTCTTTTTTGGTTTAAAGCCATTACTCTCAGTCTTGCCACTCCAGGCCCTTGTCCAAAGTTCCTCTCCAGCTCTATTGGAGCCCCTTTAGGCACTGGAAGGGACTCTTAAGGTCTCTCCAGAGCCTTCCCTTCCCCAGGCTGAACAACCCCAACTCTCCCAGCCTGTGTCTATAGTGGAGGTGCTCCAGCCCTTGGAGCATCTTCGTGGCCTCCTCTGGACTTGCTCCACCACATCCATGTCCTTCCTGTGTTGGGGACCCCAGAGCTGGATGCAGCTCCAGATGGGGTCTCAGAGCAATGGAGCAGAGGGGGACTCACCTCCCTCCACCTGCTCAAAGTAATGAAAGCACAAAGCTCATCTGTGAGTCTGATGCATTCTCCTGCTGCCTTATTTACACAGATCTTCACCATGTCCCAGTGTGAAACACGGAGACGAGTGGGGAGATCCCAGTAAGTGTGAAAATGGAGACTCATGCCAGTACTGCCACACTCGCACAGAGCAGCAGTTCCATCCAGAGGTACAGTAACCTCCTTGCTCCATTTGGTAGTTGATTGAAAAGCCAAAAGCATTCCAATGTTATGAAATAAATTAGTGTGCCAGGTGGGAGAACATGTGGGCTGCTTGTAGTGTAGTCCTGGGATACAGAGAAACTGCATATTGGGAGTAAGCTGAAATTCAGCTGCTTGACAGATTTTTGTTAGGTAGACCACATGGGAGGAGGTAAGAAAAGTGGGGAAAAACTCAAGTGTGAGAGCAGTCTCATGGATGGGGCCATTAGGAAAGCACAGTGTGGGTCTGCATGTCAGCATACGGCATCTGTTTCCTTGAATAAAAGCTTGTGGTTGATGATGATAGCACTGAACACCACACAGCTCTTGGTTGTGAGAATGCCCAGAGCATTCCAATATCCTCACAGAAAGTGTAATTAAGACCTTTTGGTAGTCTGCTTCATGTTACAGTGTTGAAAAGCTTTGTTGGGCCCGTATCGGCAAAGTAACCATTGTCACCGCCTGTCAAACTGGGGGGAAAGGGAATAATCCATTTGCTACAATCATTGTCAATGGTTTGTTATTTTCCTTGCAAACATGTGGCTGGAACTTTCTGTGCTGTCATCTGTCAACTGTTTCCTACCTTTTGCCATTTGTAATATCCATGGAGCTTCCAGTAAGACTGGGGGACTTCACCTTTGGGTGAGCTGGTGTGTGGTGGGTTGGTCTTTGGGTGAGCTCTAGCTTTGATGGGCATATTTTGGTGTTTCCAGAACTCTAGTGGGTTTTCCTTTCTTTGAAGCAAAGCACTGAAATGGTCACCCTGAGCTCTGCTGGCCTTTGCACCTTTTTTCTCTGTCCCTCTACCTTGCTGTTGAGTTTCTTCATAGAACTTTTGTACCTGGGCTGGTGGTCACTGTTATTTTCTGTTCATGTCAGTTGTTGGGTTTTTTTTGTTTTCTCCCATCCTTAGATCTACAAATCCACCAAATGTAATGATATGCAGCAGTCTGGCAGCTGTCCCCGAGGACCCTTCTGTGCCTTTGCACATGTAGAACGTACGTGGACTACTTCTCTCATCTTTCGTGGGTATTTGAGCTATGGAGAGCTTCTGACCAAAACAGTTTAAGATACAGGGCTGCAAAACCAGAACTTCTGTGAAGGTTTTTTCGAACCAAAGTGTTAACTTTGATAATTTCTATAAAACCATGCTAGTGTGGAAGGTGTTGGCAGAGTTGGAGGCAGTAGGTACTCTGTAGGACTTGGCCCTTAGCTCACTGTCTCTTGAAGGATCTCCCTCTGTTCCCTCTCACCTGCTCAGTTCTCTGTGTCAATTCGGGAGGATGGAAATGGACAAAACTGCTTCTCTTCTGTGCATGGGTGAACTGTACCTAGATAAGCTGCAAAGTGTTGTGCTTTAAAAAGCTGAGGGTAAAGTTGCTGATTATAGATAATACATTGATACATTAAAAAAATTAAATGCTGTTTTACTATTTATGAAGTTTTACTTAGAGTTTAAATCTTTAAATCAGGTTGAAGAAGAAAAATATGCAGCTTTTTTCCTGCTTTTCCTTAAATCCTCTTTTCTCAGTAGCTCCCTGATTTATAGGGCATTATTTCAATCCTTACTTTAATCATCTAATGATGCTGTTTTGTTTGTGGGAGTTCTATATACAGGTGGGTACTAACATTCATAAATAATGGTTAGTTCCTGTCCTATGGCTTCTTCTCGGTTTCTACACTCCGATCTCACTGCTGACTTTGCAGCAATTAGAGCAGGTTACTCAGAACTCAGTAGATTGGCTCTGATATACTGACTCACTACATGGCCTTGAGAAAATCTCTTTGTTATTTGATTGTCCTTTGTAAATGAGGGAATTAGTAATTGCTGCCTTTGTCAAGGAATGGGGAGAGTAAATTCCCTACAGGTTATGCAGTTCCTTTTATAGGAGGCCTTGTTGACAAGCAGTAATTATAGCTGGAGCTGTGGGCTGTAATCGCCCAAAACACAGGAGTGCAACTACACAGTGTGATCCAGCAAGCTTTACAGAATGAAATCTTGATAAAGGAACAGTGTTTTGCAAACTTCCTTTGGTATAATGTAGTATTTTTGATTAGGGATGCCTTACTCCTGACAATATTGCTGCATTTGATATTGTATTACTTAAAGGGAGAGTAACATTCTGTGGCACTTCAGTCATTCCAACCTGGTTATTTCTTGTGCTGTCTTATGGAGTTACATCTTTTAGTCCTTCCTTAGCCAGCTGAACACTGAGGGCCTAATTTAATTAAAATATCTGCTCCAGGCATGACTTTTGCTGATTTTTAGCAAGAAATGTGTTGAAACCAGCACTTCAAAGATACTGCAATACAGGTGTAGTGTCAGTTCTGTAACTGTTTCTGTAAAGATGCTGACTCGTCTTAGATGTAAGTACTACAAGTCTACAGCATCTTTACCTTCTGAGCCACTGACACTTTTTTTTTTGTAATGGTTTATACTGAGCACAGATGGAAACTTAACTCCCTCAGCTAATCATAATGCACCCATCAACTTTATGCCTAGCTATGAAGGAAGCTCTGCTTAGTTCAAGAGAGCTGAATGAATAACACACAATTCATGCAGGGAAGATAATTTTGGAGCAGCATTAATGGACTAAAGAGCAGCACAGTGTATCTGTGATGGCAGTAATAATGTAAGGAGCATTAGATGAGTGGTAGCTATTTGCCAAATAAGGTTTCTCTTTGCTTCCATACTTACAAACAGGCGCTTGTAGAATATTTTTTCCTCTGAGGAGTATCTAGGTATTCTTGTTCCTAAATGCCTTGTGCCCCACTGCAGTTTTACAGCTTTGAGTAATGTTACCTGTGCTTTTATCCCTTGCAGAGCCTGCCCTCAGTGAAGAGCTGCAGCAATCCTCGGCCGTGTCCAGCCCCACACAGCCAGGACCAGTGATGTACATGCCGTCGGCAGCTGGGGATTCTGTTCCAGTCAGCCCTTCCAGTCCACATGCCCCAGACCTTAGCAATGTATGTAGCCCTGTGGAGAAGCCTTGTCCATAGTCTGAGTTTCTCTGAGTCACTGTTCCTTCTCCCAAGAAGACAAATCTTAACTATCCAAAAGCCCAAAGGATATGAGATTTTTCTTCTCCACACTTTTTAGAGGGATATGGTGTTTTTTTTTTTATAGAACATACATTCAGTGGCTTTAGTATTGTCCTCTCACCTCTAAAGTTTCTAAGCCTTCCTTTCTGTGCAGAGTTTGTTGATATACTTTCAGGAAAGTGGAATATATCCGCACATGAAGCCCAACTCCTTCCTGTCTGGAGGTACATATTGGGCTTAGTTTCCAAGTCCTTTAATTAAGGGCTGTGAGCCAACAACTTCTAAAGTACATAACTACAATTGAGTTTGTTTACATATGTAATCTCAGAGGCTTAGCCTGTGCATATTGTGTGTTGCATTATAGGATATCCTTAGTTCCCTCCCTCTCCTACTGCTGGGGATAGCTAAACTCTGAAATATGTTTAAGTGATGCCCCAGACTGTTGGTAATACTTTATTTTAGTTGTCCATACGATAAGGGAGATGTTTAAATGCTGAACAGATACTCACAGTAGGATAAGAAGCCCATGGAATTCAAGTCTACATTTTTACTTAGGTTTTTTTCTGTTTGTTAAATCTTTCCTGTTTGCACTGCTCTTGATAAGATGTGTAACCTTTTCAAATGGTTGGTAGAGGTTCTGAGGAGGTAAAATGACACGAGTTTAACTCATTTGAAACTGGTCAGAATGGGGTGAACTCATTTAGGACCTCTGTTTTATCTTATTCCCTCTCTTTTAAAAGAGAAGCTGAGTTTGATTTTATTGGTGCCAAAGCCAACATAACAGTTCATAGTTGTCCTGAATTTGATTGCAGCTAGAATTCCAAACAGATCTTGAAAAGTCTGGATGTAATATTGTCTCTTACTAAATAACACTGTGGAAAGAAGTAAAAACCAAAACCCCTTCATCTTATGAATGTATCATCTAAATTCTCTGAAAGTTGCAGAGAAGTTGAAGATATCTCCTACTTATTAGACCGTTTAGGTCTTTTCTATCTCAGGCTCTTAGTCTTTTAAACAGTCTTTCCTAATCCTTGGATATGTGCCAAATGGCAACACATGTCTGTCTGTGACTTCATCACTCCACAGGGCATCTGCATGTAGCTTGCAAACAAATATGGCTTTGCTGGTGATCATTTTACATGATGAATTAATCAGAGAAAAAAGGTCCCTGTAGCCGCCAGCCTCACGTGGCCTGTTCTGTTTTGTATTTGTACTGTAGGTGTGGAATAAATCAGGAACTCTGCCAACTAGCCCCACCTCCACCACAGTGAGTAGTATCTTTGCGACTGTAGGGAAGCGTGGACAGCAGAATGTCTGGATAAAAATAAACCCAAAACATTGTAGGCTGCTCCTTTTTTTTTCTTTTTTTCTTTTTTCTTCCCCTAATGCCAGCCCAGACTGTGCCACATTTGAATCTGTGATGTCTGGAGCACAGTCATGCTTGTCAGTGCAGGTGAATAGTTTTTTGTCCCAGAGAAATGGGATATTTGCATTGATCCAGGTGGACACATTCTCTAAAGCTCATCTTACTGCTGTCTGTGGCTTCATCTACAGTGCAAAACTAGCCTTATTGCATGTGATTGTGGTCCCTGGTATTAGTCCAAAGAATGGAACTGTTGGAAATCATTGAGGTTTTTTTAATGCAGCTGTTGATACAGCTTTAATGTCTGCATTAAAGCTTTCAGATTTCCAACTGGAAAGCAAAAAATACAATATTACACAATAGCTCAGATATGTTTGGTTGTTCTGACTGCGAAAGCACCTCTCCAGGTTCCACACTACTACCCAGAGTCAGACAGGATCCACTGTAGCCTAAGGAAAGAGAATAGAGTTATGGTCAGGTTGGAAACTCGGATCACTCACATCTGAGGCTTCAAAAAGGATAAATGTCACTAGAGCTGTAGGTTGGATTTTACAAGACTGCACTCCGAAGGAGCGACAGTAAAACCATAATTGTGGGACTGTAAAAATCCAGTGGAGCTTTTCCCTGTTTTTTTAATTACTGTTTGCTGAAAGCTTGTGTAGTTTTGTTGACTGTCAGTGTAATCAGTCTGCAAACAGTGAAGTGAATTGAGCCCTTCCATGGGGTGCCTCTCCCCTTCATGTCATTGCTCCTGGCTGGCTGTACTTTCCTGACACTTGTTCCTTCTGTTAGATTCTTTGTAGGAACAGCAGTCTTGGAAGCCCATCTAATATATGTGGGTCTCCTCCCGGTGCCATTGGAAAGCCCCACAGCTTGGAGACCATTGGTTTTCCTCCAGACTCAGTAACAGCAGCCGGCAGCTACAAGAAGGCACCGGGGTTTGAGCGAGAAGATCAGGTGGGGGCCGAGTATTTGAAGAGTTTCAAATGCCAGGTTAGTAGGGAATATTGGCTGGAAGAACTGGGGGGATGAGGAAGAATGAGAGATTGCCCAGTCTAGCTTGATTGTGTTTTTATTTTTGATGGAATAGAAGTTGGAAAGCACTGTTCTCATGTGCATTTCCAGATCTCTGCTGTTGCTTTCAGCCTCCCTTCCAGCCCCTTTCATCTTACATCCATTCTTGTCTGCCTTGCTGCCATCACACACTCTGTTTTGTGGAAGTGGAGCTGCTGCTTGTTCTCCTAACCCCTCACAACTCCTGTCCTGTGTTGACCCTTGGTAGCTTCCCACATCACTTCTTGGTCTTTCTTTTTCCATATTTAGGTCCTTGCCAAGAGTTGCTGTTTCTTTTGCTGTATTGTCTCATTGTCTCATCCTTCCTTCTCTGTTCCCACTCCAGACTCTTACCTTGGCCTCTGTGACTTGGTTTGTCTTCTGTTTTCACTGTTCATTTCTCTAGTGTATTAAAAATGTCATGTTAGTTGTGTCTTGCCTCTTTGGCCCTATCATTCTGATCCTTGACTCTCTCCTGTGGCTTCTGTATTAAATTTCAATTCCTCATTCTCATTTGAAGAATCCTCTGAATATTACCCAACCCATATCTTTTAATGACATTCCCTCTTATCCCTTTTGGATATCCCAGTCTCGCCTTGCTGCATCCTCAGTCTTCTTCCTGGTATCATGCCTTATTCATAGTGCTTCTTAGGCCTGCAACAGTCTCTTCCATCTCTTTGCCACACATAAGCTTCTCCACAGTCAGCTTCTTACTGTGAATTTGCTTTCTTGATGTTACAATGAATAGTTTCTCTGCACCGTCCCTTCCAACCTGAGCCCAACCCAGAGCTTCAGTCTCAGGTTTTATGCCTCACTGGGTTTGTAATTGTAATAGAACAACATCTTGATTTAGGGGGAAGGGAATAGCTACTTGCATGAGGAGGTGCCTGCAAAAATATCTCCAAGTTTTTAAAAAAAAAAAAAATAAAAAGGAATAAGAATATCAGGTCTGTGTTGCCTGAGAACAGAGATGACAAGAGGAGCTGCTTTCAGCCTGGCTACGTTTAAGCTCTTGTCTGTGCCATTAAAGAAGTCAGCCTTAATGAGTCTGTACTGCTGCCTCTGTATTGCACTGCTGTGAGAAAACAGTGGAAATATCCCATCCAGACTAAGTCTTGCATAAAGTAGTTGAATTTAGAAGCAGACTCCATGGGGTTTGTTTTATTTATTTTTACAGCTTTGGGAAAATATGACCAAGCTTTGCAGTAGGACCAAGTCTTGAACACTGTTTAGTCTAATTAAAATGATGCAGTGACAAATCCAGATTAAGCTATATGCATGTGTGCTCTCTTATAAATGCTTCCATTGTCTGGCTTAACGGGGATGTGGCTTAGGAAACTGCAAATTGATGCAACACGTCTTTGGGGGTAAAGAGCAGACCATGCTGTGATCCTGGCACTTCTCATGGGCACAGCAGCTTGTAACAGTTGTTTAGAAACAAAAGAAGAAGCATGTCCTCGTTCTCTGTGGCCTCTGCTGCAAAGGAGGAGTGAACCCAGAGCTGAAGGACTGAGAGAACCCCTGTCTGCTGCCAGCAGAGGCAGAGTGCCAGGGAGGCCCTGCTTTGGAGAAAATGGGCAGCAAGCCTAAGCCAAGGAGAAAGGGGTTGGAGCATGAATAGGACTTTTAAAAGGAGGGCCAGAGGATGAGCATTTATATCTGAAGTTGGATCTGTGCTACAAAGATGCTTTATTCACATAGCTTCTTAATTATGTGGCTTTAATTAAGCAAAACCTGTGTTAAATGACTGGAATAAATAGCTATTAAGGTATAGACAGAAGTAATCACAATTGCCTTATGCTAGGCTTCTACAGACAAAAGTAGGTGTCTCATAAGTGTCCTGATTTAATTTTATTTTAATCTGTAATTACTTACTTTTTAAATTCTTCTGTAATTCCCTTTGGCTGCTGTGGGCACCAGAGATTCTCATATACCCTGTAAATTGGACCACTAATTAGGCATTTAACTTTGTCAACTCCTATATAAAAACATTGGAGTCGCTCTGGCTCAGCTCTGCAATGGGCTTGTCATTTTTCCTCTGTAGAATTAGTACAAATAGTTTCTATCTTATTAGAATGAAAAATACACCTTCTGTCTTAATAGATTCCACATAGTTTGTGGTAAGGCTGAGCCAGCAGTTAAAGCTAAAAATACTTTTCCCCAGTCCCAAAAGATTTAGCAAGCTGGAAAAATGCTGGCTGCACTGGAAGGACTTGAATGCCACGACCAGGAGGTGTTCCCAAGTCCTGACACACAGCACAGTAGGTTTGTTCCATGCTGGTCAGAAAACATTTAGTTTCACTCATAATTTATGTCCCTTGTCCTCTTCCCTGACTGCACCAGAGTGAGCTGGAGAGTTTCAGCCTGTCCTTTGAATTTTTGTCTCGATGTGTGCCCTTTCTAGTGTTATTCAGGACTAAAGGAGAGTGGCTTAGTGGTGACATTTGGTTTGCTTGTGTTTTGTGAATTCAAGGCAGTGGGAATTGGGACTAACGTGGAAATGGGTTCACTTTTCCCCTCCTTAAAGGAAAAAAGCCCCTTCCAGTACGACTAAACTGCAGCAGAGCAAACTCCCTACGTTGGCAGGAAGCCTCTCAGTGGGGGCACGGCTGTGTAAGTGCCTTCCCTTCAGCTGTGACGTCTGTGATAGCACGTTTTGTGTTCAGAGGAGTGTCGGGGGGGCAGGGATGTGTTGGATAATGTAGCAGGCGTGTTATCAGACACACACAGATGCACTCACGTATCGCAGCTCCCGCTCACAAAGGAGAACAAGCCCGTGATGGGTTCAGTGGCAGTTCTGCTGTGTGTAAACACACTGCATGTTGTTCAGGGAAGCGTGAGAGAGTGGTACCCACTGCAGAAGGATCTTTGTGTCCATATCTCAACTGCCTGGCTGCCAGGCTTTGACCTCCCCATCTGCCCACAGGCATGCAGTTGAGTAGGGAAAATGATTTAATGAAGTAAAACCAAGGGATGAATTCTTCCGCTGCTCTTTCGCCTGTCTGGTTATGTCATCCCTCTCCAGCAATCATTTATCTTTGTCATGAGACTGTTTAAGCCAAGAAGTCAAGGCATATCACTTCAGATCAGCGTGGTGTCTCGTGTGCTGCTGTTGCACATCTCCCTTGCCTGCATTTGGGATAAAAACCATCGTGTGCACTTTGTGCCTGGAATATGTCTGTGTTTCAGACTGGGGAGGCTGGAGAGGGAGTAAACAAGCAGCACTGACTCTCAGTACTTTTTTTGCTCCCTCTCTGTGCCCAGAGGCTGTGATTGATCTCCCTGTGCCGTGTCACAGCACGGGAGGAAGGGAGCAAGGTCTGCAGACAGACCGTTACACACTGACAGGCTCCTGAGGCCACTTCCTTCCCAACTGAGTTCCATCAGAACTGACTGATGTTGCAAGGCAAGAGAATTGATATCCATTAAGGATATAGTGCTGGAAGGTCCTTAAGCTGAATTTTTAGGCTAGATAGTGGAATTCTAAGTGTATTGTGAACTTTTGCAATTCCAGACAGTCTTAACCTCACTTATGTTTTATAGCTTTGAGCTCTCATGTTAATGGATGGGGGAAGGATTTTTTATAAAATCAGTTTTAATGATGTTTTTTTGAAAGTTGATTAGTTATCACTGTATTTTACTTTGCAGTCCTAGCTGGGAGCTGGAAGAGTTTGAGCAAAAACGTAATCTACAGACTTTATTTTCCCCAAACTGGAAAATATTTACATAATTTAAAAATGTAGTATGCCTCCCACCATTTCTGGCCCTTTCTGGTTTTTAGATGCTAGTAGGGCTGATGAGTTAGTTACAGCAAGGCAAAATAATTCATTTTTGATCTTGGTTCTTAGGATGTGCTTTGTGGTAGCAGGGGACTTAGAGCAGCACTGAAGGCAAATGTCATTGTGACAAGTCTTTACATAACTCTAGGGGTGATATCTTGGTGTACAGAAAGCATAAATTACTTGGAGTGTTTTCAGTTTGCTGTGCTTTCCCTCTCTCCGAATTCTCTAGTGCCTTGAGCAGACCGAGAGAGGAGTGGGCTGTGTTTCCCATTTTAAATTTTGCTAAATAATCCCTCTGCTTATCTTTTGTTTTGTTTCTTTACTGCAGCAAGCAAAAATGAAGTCCCACTCACTGGAACATAGGAGCCAGGAGCAACCTTTGTTACAGCCCAAACAGGTACGGTACTGCCAGCAGGGCTCTGAACCCAGCTCGCTGCTTCCACCACCACTGAGAAATCTCTGTGGATCCAGACAGCTCTGCAGGGAGTAAATAACAGTCCAGACACCATTAGGGATGCTCAGCTGGAGGGATTACTTTATGAGGATGGGATGATTTGCTGGAGGTGTTATTTGTGAGTAGTTGGACCTGAATGAATTCAGGATGGATTCATAGGGCTGGACTGTGCTGGAGAGAGTCTTCAAATTACAGAAAATTGAGCTGGAATGGATCTCTGGAGTCATCTGAGTTCAAGGATTTGGCAAAGGGAATTTAATATCAGGTTCTAAGTCGTGTGCTGAACTGAGTGAGTGATTGTGTGGCCCATGGCTGTGATTGCATGCAACCTGTGGGTCACAGGAGTTAATTCTGGGGCAGCCTGAAAGATGTTTAGAATACTGGGGGAGGGACATGGAATGGAGACCAGTCGACAGAAATTAAAGAAAAGCTGTTAATCTCTCCCCACCCCCAGCCCAGTAGTAGCAGTAGCCATCTGTCAGGTTGGAAGCAGGCAGGAAACAGGTTTGCTGCTGATCTGTGGCTCATTCCTGCGTGTTTCTGAAAGGGTTCTTCTATAAAGATGTTTTATGTCCTTCCTCTTTCCCTTTTCAAACTCTTGTTTCAGGACATTCTGGGTATTCTCCCAGTGGGGAGCCCGCTGACATCCAGCATCTCCTCTAGTATCACCTCCAGTCTGGCTGCAACACCCCCGAGCCCTGCTGGCACCAGCAGCATTCCAGGCATGAATGCCAATGCCCTTCCCTTCTACCCAACCAGTGACACCGTTGAGTCTGTCATAGGTAACTTTGCTTTTTTTCACTCGTGCTGGTAGGGCTTCCTCAGACATGGATCGCCAGGTATGAGAGCTGGAATATCATGGGTGTTCCAGTGATCTCCAGTTTTCCGTCTCTGTCAGTGCTGGCAGATTCCCGAGGCTTGTTCTGTGACTGTGACACATCTGATGTTTTCTGCAGGTCATTATGGATGAAATTCACCCACGGGACCAACTGAAGGCCTCTGAGCCACTTACTCAGAATGTCACATGGTTGTAAAGGGCCTTAGTTTTAGGTTTGTCAAAGTGACAAAGAGGTCTTGGACTAGGCAGGAAATCACAGGGGCATTTTTCCACAGTTACAATCCCTTATGTTCTAAATGACAGTTTTATAGCCAGGGCTGCCTCCAGGTGGATTGTAAGGACTTGCCCTTCATAGAGTGTAGGACAGAGGCTGAAAGAAAAAGGAAAATATGAGAATCCAGAGAGTGGAGTCACTCTTAGGTACAGGCTTTTTGGTCACCCGTTTTTCTTTTTTCTTTTTTTCATTTTTTTTAATTAAAAATAACATTTCTGAGGTGATCTCACTAATTTGATAAAAATAATAATAGAAATGAGTGGGCATGTGTGGGATGGAATTATATTGATCATCATTAGTGATGAGGCATGTTCAAACAGATATAACACTTGCAGGCATTAATAAGGTTTATTTTACCCTATCTTTGAACCTCAGAGATGTTTTTCAGTGTTCCCTTCTATTTTTTGGGAAGGTAGGGACAAAGCACAAGCCAGACTCAGACATGCCATAAGCCAGTGTTCCTGCATTTAAGAGACAGATTTAGGAGAGCAGTTTGGGGAAGGCTTATGGGATCTGCTGTTATTTCATCAGATTTTTGCTTTCATAAAACATTTGGGAATACTTTGAGACAAAAAGAAATCAGATCAGGTAAAAGAACCTGAACTGAAAAGCTCCCCATGACTCTTCTGCCAAACAGTCTCAGAACAGGGCATAGAGTAGGGCCCTGACAAACAGAGAGTGCAGGCTCCTCTGCATGTAGGCTCTTTGGGCCATCCTATCTCTTGAAGTTGTTGGTCCTTTATAACATAATTGGTACCTCTGTGTCTGGCAGAGTCTGCCTTGGATGACCTGGACCTGAATGAATTCGGAGTGGCTGCCCTGGAGAAGACATTTGACAGCAGCACAGTGCCCCACACGAGTGGCATCATGATAGGTACATGAAAGCAACAGAGCTTTCTTTATCTTCTGCCAAGCAGTGTTGCCCAGTCACCTCAGTGGAGCCAGCCCAACCAAGCTCTAAAACCAGTCCCAAAATAACATTGGTTAAAACAGCAATTATAACAAACTCTGGCAACCCCTGAGCATCTTTGAAGTGAGAGCTTGCCCTTACTGACTAGCAGAGCTGAGTTGTTGCCATTGGGCCCAGATGTCTTGGGGATGTTTCTTGAGACTGAATGGGACTTGCTTGATTTTTTTTTTTTTTTTTTTTTTTCCTTTTTCTTTTTTTTTCTTTTTTTTTTTTTGAGTGTGTAAGTGGACTCTAGAAGGCATCTGATACATTTAAAAACCAAAGCATAACAATTTGCATCTTAAGCAGAAAGTTCTCCCTAGCTGTAAGAGGAAACTCACTGACCTGGTAATGCCATCCATCTGTCACAGAGTGTCGTCATGGTCTGCTGGTTTGATTCCTGTAATGTCTGTCTCATTTTGATATGTGGAGGTAGGCTAAGGCCTCTTCTGCCTGTCTCTGATGGGTGTCCAGGGAAAAACGAAATGTCTCGTAACTTTTTGGAAGTGGTTGTAGTTTCTGGCCGCCCTTGCTGTGTAAAGCAGGTGTTTGAATGGGAGCAAACTCTGGTTGTCTGAAGGTTTCCAAGGGAACTGCACTGCCTGGAGCTGTAGAGGTAGGAAGGGAGCTGTGGAAAGAGCCCTAAAGAATATCACTTCCACTGCCCTGCCAAAGGTTAGAGCCTGGTTGGAGAGTTTACTGTACCTGTCTGCTGCCAGCCCTGCTTCTGCTGCTCCCCATCTGCAGTGCCTTAGGGATCCTCCTTCTCCTTCCGTTCCCATCAGGGCTGGTGTTACCTAGTGATCTTCTGAGAAGGGAGCAGGGCTGAGACCTCCCTTAATCTGTGTGGCAGGCAGACTAACCTCCAGTGTAAGGGAAGTTGATGTCTTTTGAGCTTAGGCTTTCCTTTATTTGGGTTTTTTATTACTGATAGATCCAGGCACTCAGGTATGTCTGAACTACCTAAAGCTAGGCACTGATTTTTAGTGGTTAAGATCATGACTTCACCTGGCATGACAGTCTTCTCATTACAGGTTGTTTGGAAGTATTAGGGGCAGAGACACATGTTTAAGCAGTGAATTTTTCGTGACAGTGTTTTACTGAATTCATCTTCTCTAGGCTGACAGGGACTGAACTCTGCTCAGGAAACCTTCTGTTGCTTTGGCCAGTGAAAGAATGATCCATTGAATTCTGGAGGGTCTTAACCTACGTGGGTCGTGGGATGGCAGCTTCAGTGCTCCTCTTTAAGGCCAAGAGGGGAATAAAACATGAGGAGAAGTGGAGGGAATCCCAAGGGGCTTAGGGAGGAGAAAGGGAACCTACCGCCTTCTGCTCTGAACTCCTGCCCTGTGCCCACACCTCATGGTCATACATAGCCATCCTCTCTGTGTGTTCTTTGTCCAGGTGGGAGTTTGCTGCAAAGTTCTGCTCCTGTAAATATCCCCGGGTCCCTTGGAAGCTCTGCCTCCTTTCACTCTGCCTCTCCTTCTCCACCGGTCAGCCTCTCATCGCATTTCCTCCATCAGCCCCAGGGACACTTAAGCCAATCAGAAAACACGTTCCTGGGGACATCAGCTTCTCATGGATCATTAGGTAAATGCACAGTGTGTGTGTCCCCATGTACATGCCTGTCTGTGCCATGTAAGTATTTTCTTTTAAGTTAGCTTTAATTTTAATGTGTTATTTCACTGCTGTCATTTGTATCTCTTCTTCCCATGAGAACAGCAATGGTACTAGAAGCTGCTTTACGAAAAATCAGCTAATACCTTGTGAGCAAGGGAGCAATTCCCTCTATTTTCTCTGTTTCTAGGCTGAGAGAAAGGGGCAGATAGGTTAATTGACTTGCTCTGATGATGCCTTTCAGGGAAAAGATCTCTGCCTTTTCCTGACAGCAGTTCTGTGTTGAGACTTCATATAAAACTCAGAGCTGGGTCCTCAGCCTTGCTTAGTTAAGGTAGGGATTGCAGTTTGCCTTTGGGGCTGCTTGTGGGTCAGGTTGGCCTGGAAGCTCTAGAGCAGGCTTAGGGCATTGTAATTTTTCTATTTGATGCTCTGCACCAGTTTTGCAGTGTGGACTTTGCAAAAAGTTCATTTTCCAGCTTTGTCCCCTTGGCTCCTTCCCCCCCTTGAGAATCTCTTTCCTGTATGAGGGAGTGAAGGGAGAAGAAATTGCTTTGGAGCTTCAGCTGTATCAGGAAGAACTGGGAACTGAGGGGACAAACTATTTTGTTATCAAGACACAGGGTTGCCATGAGAAATAAAACTGTTTGGGCTCCAGGCTACAGTGACACCAGTTCCGCTCATTTCTGTTAATAACAGTAAATACTAATTCTCTGTATTGATGCTAGACATAAATGCCTCTTCAAATTTGAGATACACTTTAATCTTTAATATTCAGCTTAACCTAATAAAACGATTACATGCTTTTGTAATCTATTTCAGCATGCACTTATCTGTGTAACTGCATCCCTTGTTTGCACAGCCCAAACCCATGTTTCCATGCTTGTCATTGCTGTTTGTTTGGCTTTAGCAGCTTTTACAATTACTGTAATAAGAGACATCAGAGGGCATCTCAGCTATTAATTAGGGTTGAGGTTGGCTGTTCATCCCCGTTTTAGTAAGGAAAAGAAAATTTGCTGATAAAGCCTGTTTTTAATTTCAGAAGAAATAAGAGATATTTTATCTTGACTGTGTATTTATGCAAATAAAAAGCCAAAAAAAATGCAGGAGATTCACAAATGCATTTTAATAATTCATTTATAAGAAAAAGGTTAGATATTTTCTTGAAATACTGGTTGGTGAGATTTTGAGAAGATATATAAATAGTTACCTAGCAGTTGGCAATCTGGAATCTGTCTGTTCCACGTAAATTACTGAATGCACATAAGTAAACATGTAGAGTGTGTAGTTATTATTTTTTTTGTCTTGCAATTGAGTTAAAAATACCTAGTCCTGGGCTGGTTTCCACTGTGCTGATGCAAAATGCACAGAGAAGGCATTCCTGACCTAAGAGGCTTGAGACTTCAGATGTGAAATGAGAACAGCAGGTGGAAAGAGAGAGTAAAAACAAATTGCAAGATCAGCTTGATCAGCATTATGGCAGAATTTGTGGCTTGCCAGCATCCCACTTAGTGCTAGATTCCCATTCAAGAAAACTGAAGTTTAAAAAACAGAATGTGAGTCGGGATTCCATTAAAACTTCTTGCTTTCAACTGAGCACCCTTCAGAGCAGCTGAAATGATCTCTGGTAAGTGGCCTGAGCCAGCAAAGATCCTTTGCTGCTCTGCTAAATGAGTTGTTAATGTGCCTTGAGCCCTTGGTGAAGACGAGTTACTATTTTTCAGCTGCATTTTTGTAACTATTTGTGTCTTGGCTGGTACTAAATGGGAAGTCGGTGGTGGTGGGTTAGACCTTGGTGAGAGGCCGTTGGCTCCAGGGCTCACTTGCAGACACAGTTCAGCTGCTCTAAGATCAGAATTATCACTTGCAACTTAATTTAGGAATGTTCACAGCCAGTGGTGAGCACCATAGCATGAAAATGATTCCCACATCAGACTGGAGCAAACTGTGTGGGTAAGAGTCCACACTCTGTCTCAATATTACCTTTTCCTACTAGTTCTCCCCTGAGTACAAGGTGTGGGTAATTCATTTCAGTGAAAACATTTTTGTTATTAAAAGAGTACAAACACTGGACTCAGTGGAAAAATAGCTAGTTTTGTCTACACCTGATTTCCCACTGCTTTGTCTCCTAAACCTTGAATTTCTTCCTGGAAAGGGCATTTATTTGAACAAGCTAAAATAGGGAGGTGGTTAGTCAGTCTTCTCTGATGCTATTCACTAGCTCTGTGCTAGAACTCTGCTGAGGATGAAGCTGATGTAGATACTGTTGTCTCTCTACCTTTTTATAAACAGGATTTTCCAGTTAGTTCTGTTTTTTGCACGTGGAAACAGTGATGACTTGGAGCATTTTCATGCCACTGTTTGCAAGTGAGACTTCTTTTCTAAACCCCAGACTGAGGAGCCAAAAGCAGAAGTTTCTTAGGGTGCAGTGTGAGAGGAAGCACCACCTGGGCTGTGTGAACCAACTGTGGTGGCTGTGCTGCATGGAAAAGTGGGAATGTAGTAGCAGTTCAGGGGTTCTCCTGTGAGAAGGGGGATTCCAGCTGATCATCAACTCTGCTGTAAAACTGATGCTTCTAAAAGCAGTCCGATTCAAGAATTGCCTCCACTCGGTATCATGGGTCCTCCACTAAAGATGAGGCTTAATGGTGTGAAATTTCCCTGTAAAGTTCCTCTGTGATGGACTCCGGGGTCCTGGGGATGAAACTGATTCTTGAGATGAACTTTTTATCCTGTTGACACGTTTTTGAATCCTGGATTTCACAGGGGTAGGGAGGAAATGGGGAAATTGCCAGCACCTGTGACATAACCCTCTCTATTTCCCTGTGAAACAGGTTTAAATGGGATGAACAGCAGCATATGGGAACACTTTGCTTCGGGGAGTTTTTCGCCCAGTACCTCACCTGCATTTCTGTCAGGTCCAGGTGCTGCGGAGCTGGCACGGCTACGACAAGAACTGGATGAGGCCAACGGCACAATAAAGCAGTGGGAAGAGTCTTGGAAACAAGCCAAACAGGTACTTGGGCAACTCCTGGGAACAGGGATTAGGGAATATAGAGTGGGAGGGTGTCAGCCTTTCAACAGGAGTCCTCCAGACACTGAGGTGATGGATAGAGCTGTAGGTTTTACAGATTCTCTTCAGCATTCTTATTCTTTCCATCCCTTGGAAAGAGGGGCTGAATCACCGTGCCTGATGTGGTTCAGGTGCTGGCAGTGCAAGGCCAGGTGTCATAACAGATGCACTGAGGCACAGACCTGCCAGTTGACTTTGATCCATGGTAATTTGCCAGCATGCAGAGTTCATCCCCTGAACGGTGTGAGCCAGATGTGTAGAACCACAGCCCAACCAGATGGGATGTCTGGAAGATATGTTTCAGAATTTGGGAGCAGGGCAGATTGGACAGAACTGATGAGGAGTGTATGGAAGTGGATTCTTTTGCCTGGAATTCCCTTGGGACACTGAGTTTTCAGGGTGCTTCTTTTACCCTCTTTGTTGGAACTCGTAGGCTTGTGATGCTTGGAAAAAGGAGGCAGAGGAAGCAAATGATCGCGCCAACACAGCTAACATGGAATGTGAACTGGCCCGGGAGCAGAGGGAAGCCTTGGAGCTGCAAGTGAAGAAACTGCAGGAGGAGCTGGAGAGGATCCACACAGGCCAGGACCCGCAGTTCCTGCGCTCCTTCTCTGACCTGGAGACGCTCTCGCTCTCGTCGCTTTACACCCTTCAGAAACAGCTGCGGGCAAACCTGGAGAAGGTCGACAAGGTGAGTGCCAGGGGTTTGCAGGGCTCTGCTCCCTGTGCTCCTACACATCTCAGCTTTTCCCCTTTTCTTTAATGTAGCCAAAAATCAGGAGCCCTTCAGAGCACTTCCAGGTTATGTAACCACAGTGAGTTTTAGCCAGCTTACAGGAAAATGCCTCCACCTTTATGCCTGATGTGCAGAGTTTGAGTCAATCAAAGCTGCTCTGCTGATCCTAAACGTCCTAAAAGGCATCGTGCCGTGCTTCTTCGCTTTTGCTTCAGGAGATGGGCAGCTGCAAGTCCTTCCCTGCTGTCCCCCAAACCGTGCAGCCCCCTTTGCTGACGCTGTGCCCTGTCCCCCTCTCTTGCAGGCGGTATTTCAGATGCAGTCAGTGAAATGCCTTAAGTGTCAGGAGGAGAACCGGGTGGTGTTACCGTGCCAACACGCAGTGCTGTGTGAAACCTGCGCCGAGGAGGGCGAGTGCCCCATCTGCCATCCCAACAGGCCCCACTCTCTCCAGTCGTGACCTTCCGAGGACACTTGTTCTAATCATATCGTATAGAACTTTTTAACTTTATACATACGTACATATATATGTATGTGTATATATATATATGTATATATGTGTGTGTATGTGCGTGTTTGTGCATGTGTAGGGATATGCACACACAGGCACATACACACATGAAACAAAAAATTAGTTGCAGAGCACTTTTTAATATTTTACATTCCGTATCTAAACTGCCCCTCACCCGTGCCCCACTAATTCTAACTCTTGATGAACTTTGAGAGCTGTTTTTAATACAGATCAAAGGGCCATTTGCAAAGAGTCTGTGTTTCTCCTCTTTTCTATTTAGGTGATAACAAATTTTTGACTATTTCCAGAAGGACTTAGAGTGGGCAAGAGGGGCTTCCATGTGCTTTCCAGAGGAAGAGTTGAGATCACGGGGAGGATCGAGGTGGATTGAAATGACTTGTTCATGCCTTCGGTCCCCCTGCTCTTTCACTGACCCAGCTTGGTTAAAGCCGTCCTCCCTGATGGAAGCTCTGCCTGGTGGGCCTCACGTTGCCCATCTCTGAATGTGCAGGAACTTTGTCTGTCATTTAAGCAGCAAAGTTCACTTTTTAAATTTTTTTACGCTCTTTGTATATTTGTATGAAAAGAAGAAAAGAGGGAAAAAAAAAAATAATTCTATTGGACCTAGAGCAAGCCAAGCCCCAAAATTCAGTGACCGGTGTTCATTGCTGATACAGCCAACATGTTCCAGGTCTGAGCAGCCTTAAAAGTATTGCCCTTGGGTCAGCTAAAGCCCTTTATGAAGGAAATTTGGATGCAGAGGTTAGTTCTCTCCAGGCACCCCTTTGTCTGGTGGATGTCTAGAGGTTTTTTACTGTTTCAGACCAAATCAGTTTTGTTTTAGCCACAGGGACCTGATTTGTAGTCACTGCTGAAGTGCATAAAACAATTTCAGGTAGGCTGAGTTTTGTTAGAGTTGATGTTGCCTGTGTCAGCAGCTCAAGGTTGGTTTGTGGACTGCTGGCTCCAGAAAGCCTCGTGTTAGAGGTGTGTGTGGTGACAGAAAGTCCAGCAGGACGGGGAAATGCCACCACCTTTTCCCGTCCAGCAGCTGAGCTTTCCTGTGATTTTTTTTCCTTACCAGTGTGTCCGTTGGATTTTCACATCAGGTGGATTGCAGTAACCTGCTGGGATCTCAACCAAAAGGCCACTCAGTTGGACTAAACATTTTTATTTTGCACAGGGATGCTCCCGTGCTGCCCCTCCCTGACCTGGAAAAGCACTGGAACCTCCAGCAGCCCACTATTGTAGGAAAACTGACTTTTTACCAGAGCCTCTCAGAAAGCTTCATATTTAATACAAACACATAATTAGGTTTGCTTCCGTAATTCCACCTTTCCTCTCCATGGAAGGGGTTAATATGCATTCCCAGATGATCTCTTAAGTGCAGCTCTGTGTAGTTCTTTTTTATGTTTTCCCATTAACTTGTTTTTGGGTTTTTTGGTAAAAATGCTTTTTTTTTCCATGTGTATTTTATTGTAACTAGCATCATTTTTTTTAAATTTTTTTTTAATGGAGAGACACTGTTGAGTGACTATTGTGGCTATGTTGTTTGGTTATAGCCTTTGAATGTCTGTGCCATGGGGCAGCACATCTGCCTTGGTCTGATCTTAAGGAAAGACCTTTTATTAAAATACGTGAACATTTCTCTTTTTTTTAGGAAAAATAAAAAATAAAAAAAAAAATTTAAAAGTGGGGGGGAGGAGGAAAAAAGCCCAATTAAGATGAAATTTACTAAAAAGGTTTTTTTTGTAACTAACTTAAATCATAGGAAATAAACTCTTGAATCAGGACTTTAATATTTATAAGCAGCAGAGCTGATCAGCCCGTTTTGGCTATGGTTTGTAACACTTTTTATGAGCGTGGGGGTTTTTCTGCTCCTCTGCCTCCCCGGGGGCTGTTCAGGGTGATGCTGCCTTTGGCCAACCCTCTGTTTTCAGATCTGTCCAGCACCAGTCCTGTGACTGCAACAATTCCCACAGGGGCTCTTCACTTGTCCCTTCAGCTGGAATTTGTCCCCTGGTGGCACCTTGGGGCTGTGTCCATGGGAATTCCAGTCACGGGGTGATGCAGGGCTGGGGGGCTGAGGGGGAAGAGCTGTTTGCCCCCAGTTTCCATGGGGTGCATTTGCTTGGGCAGGGAGGGGGTACAAGGAAAATTCCAGGCCAGAGAAAATATGTTTTTCCCTTTTGAGTAAAACAGTTTCTCTGTTTTAAAACTTATACTGAAGGACCAAAGAATTCAAAATTTCACCTATTTGTGGCCCTTAAATTTTGACTTTCCATTGCCGCACTGCACTCATGGCAGAACAGCCTGAAGGAATTAGCACTCGACCCTTCCCTTGCCCCCCCTCTCTCAGCACTCTCTTTGCACAAGCACATAGACTGTTTCTCACTTTCCTCTGGTTCTTGAAGCAACACTTCCTAAATTTAGGTTTTTATTAATTTGTTTGCTGCTTTAAAAAAAAAGAAAAAGGAATATCTGAAATGTGAATTTATTTTCTTAAGCATCAGATGGAAAAGAGAACTTCATCTTAGCATATTTTGTGAATGTTCTGGGGGGCCACTTTTATGACAATTTCCAAACCAAATGAGGTGAGAGCAGGGGGAAGGGGCAGCATTCCTAACCCAGTCCAGCAGTTTTTGCTGCCTGCCCTAGGCAGGAAGGACAAACCATAATCACAGCACTGCAGTTAAGGCTTAAGAGTCTGTGATCAGCTTCTGTATGGTGTGAAAAGAGCTGAAATAAACCTGGTGCTAATAAGTGCAGCCCCTGTCACGTACTGTCAGGCTTCCTTCTGAAGCAGGAACTCCCTTTACAGGACACACAGTAACACGTCAGAACTGAGGGGGCTTCAAAACGAAGTTTGGGTCCACAAGGCTCCCAGAGGAGCAGCCCAGCCCTGACCACGTCTGGGTCCTGCCTCCTCACACAGACTCCTTATTGGATAATGACATTTTCCTCCCCCGATTTTTGGGAGCTTCAGAAGTGTTGAACCTCTGTGACTAATGGTGCAGGTCAGGCACTTCTGAATTAAGAGCTGGGGGAAGGGAGTTGTGGTTGTGTTGTGAAACCACAGTATCCTAAAGGTCAATAAATTTTTACATTATTATGGAAAACCAGTCTAGAAGCAGCTGGCTTAGGACAACACTATGCTGGGTAGATGGAGAGCAAAAAGCAAGGCTGGAGCTGTAGATGAGAGCCAGGAGCTGAAGGATTTTATCATTTTGGGCTAACAGGAGCACTTTTAGCTCATCTCCAGCCTTAGATGCTGTAGCCATGTGCCAGCAGTGGCAAAGACCCGGTGACACAGGAGGGACCTGGGAAAGGTCTCAGAGCTGGAGCACATTTCCTTAAGCAGATCCCCACCCCTGGGGGGGTCAGTGCAGCTGATCCCCTGCTGAAGGGTTTTACACTTTCTGTACATCTCTGAAGCTGAACCTGAGCCACTTGCAAGGCTTGTGCAGCTGAGACAATGAAGAGAATTCCTTACCCTGGGAGGAAGCCCATAACACTGAATGGACTCAGTCATCCATTGCTGTTCCACCAGCCTCCAAACCTCCTCTCTTCCTCCTTTTCCCCCATCTGAGAAGGAAGAATATTACCAGTGTTTTCCTCCAGAGTTGTAATAATCCTTGGAGTGATGGCCAACAGCAAAATAGATGTTACTGATGTAAAACCTAGTATTTTAAAGGTGAAATATTCCTGCAAAGTAGTGACTGCATCGGAGAGATTTCTGGGGCTTCCCCACTCCGTAGCTTCCAATGTTAAAACAAAATAAATACAGTATACGTTTTAAAAAAAATAATAATAATACACACTGCAGTATTTCTGGTGGCAATTCTTGCCCAGTCCCTTCCCTGCTTTCCCCAGGAGGAAGGGCACTGGGCAGAAGCGCCCCTAGTCCGTGTAGAAGTTGGCAGAATGGTGATCAGTGGTGTAAAACGTGTTGTTGATTCCATGTATAGAACTGTGATTTCAGCTGTCGTTCTCTCGTACTCTGTAAATATGTGTTTTGGCTGTCGGAAACCTGGTTTAGACTCTTTTCTTGGCAGAGTGAATTTGCATGTGGGGCTGGAAAGAACTCAATCTGTGTCACAGTTTCCAAGGGCAGGATGGATTTTTTTTTTTTTTAGAGGACAATAAATTTTTATTTTTTTGCTAAGAAAAAAAAAATTATAAACCAAAGCGGTGTGTGCGTGTGTGTGTGCGTGCCTGCCCAGGTGGATGTGGGGAGGGTGGGGAAGTCTGGGCTGTGGAGCCCTCAAGACAGCAGATCCATGGCCAGTTTTGCCTTTTCCCTTTCACACGACCAAGAATAATTTCTCCCTGAGCTCCCTTCTGGATCAAGCCCCTTTTTCAGGGGGTTACCTTTCACCTTTCTCATTGAGGTGCTGTGGAAAAGGGGGAACATCGGTGGGGTGCAGGTAGGTTGGTCAGAGACCCTTGAAATGGCAAAACCACAAAAAAAGAGTGGTTTTATCACCCAGATTCTTGAACTGGACGTGGATTTCTGTCCTGGAAGAGCCCGGCTGGGCAGAGGTGAGCCAGTACCTCTGTGCCTGTGCAGCAGATACAAACAAGAGTTTTGTGTGTTGGCACCAAAAAGAACATGCCTTACCTATGGATCCAAGAATTACCTTTTAGTTTAGGTCTAATTAATGCTTCAAAGATGTGTCAACCACTTCCCATCAGTCCAATCACAACAATAATCTGAATCACCTAGTTTATATTAGAGACTATTAGTAACACAATAAAAATCAGTAAATGTGAGTGCCAGTCCCCTTCCCTCTTGTGTTCCAGCAATCTATCTGTGTCAGGTTCTTCACCAGGATGAGGATGATGATTTCTTCCTCCTCCTCAGTCTTGCATTTACCAGGCGCTGTTTTTTTGTGCTTCAAGCCATATTTTCTCATGCTTGGGCTGTTCTCTGGTCCATGGGGTTAGTGACGCCCTGATTGATTAAGGTTTATTAGTCCTTCTCTGTAAAAAAGGTATGATTTCTTCAGGGGTGGGAAAAGACCCACACAACTGCCTGGAGCTGAGCGAAAAATTAAGCTGAAACACCTTGAATAATACAGTGCAAACAACCTCAAAACAGAGGTCAGCCTGTGGCACCTGCTCACTGGGACACAAAGAGCTAAAAAATAAGCTAAAAACATGTTCAGACCTACAGCCTTGTAGAGTTAAGCCTTGTAATAAAGCATGAGGTTGGTTGTTAACAGGTGCCAACTCCAAATGAGCTGCAGAGCTCAGGCTTGGGGTGCTGAACCTGGCTGAAATGACCCCCCTCGGGACAGATTCTCCACAATCCCAGACCTGTCTCTGGAATATTATTTCTCTGCACTGAAACGAGTGATCTAAGCCAGCAAATGGCTTCCTTGGGAGCCTTAATCCCTCCTGCTGTGGGCTCTGTCTGTCACACAGATACCAAAGGAGCTTTTTATTTTTCCCACCCCCGCATCCAGGATTTGACCTGAACTGACCCAGCGGCTGCTCTGCCCACCGAGGGAGCAGCTGCTGCTCAGGCACCCGTGAGGGTGATGCTTTTAATACCCTGGGCAGCTCCCAGGGACCCTCTGCAGCTCAAACACAGCCACCCCCTTGCAGGGTGGGGATAGAGGGAGCTCCAGGTCTGTAGTTAGTACTAATTGCAGCTAAAACAAGCACCAAAAAAACCCCAACGAATAGTTACAACCACCTGTCCTGCCAGGCATTTTTGCTGTCACACTGGGTCACCCCACATGGAGGCACCCTGCAGAGCTTCCCACCGCTTCCAGAGGGACCCAGGTCCCTGGCAGAGGTTGGGGGTGGCACTGGGGACCTGCCCCCTGTGTCTGGCCTCCAGCAGCCCCAAGTGCCTCCTGGTTTGGCTGCCAGCACTGCGATGCTCTTTATTGCTGCCCAGGCTCCAGCAAGCTTCCAGGCTCCCTCAGCTCCAGCAGGTCGATACAATTGGTGGTAAAATAAAAAAAAAAAAACAGACACAAGAGCTATACACATTTCAGCAGCTCCCACCACATCCCAAATGCCTTGTCCCACCCCGCCGTGCTGCTGCCACAGCTGCCCCCGGCACAGGGCACTGCACAGACTCAACCCACGCATCAGCTTTGTGGTTTTTCATTTAAAATAAGAGGCTTATCCACAAGAAAAAGAGAGGAAAAAAGATTTAAAACAGTAAAAAAAAAAATAAAATGAAGGCAGCTTTGGACATGGTTGCACTCAGACTGAATCAACTTGGATGTGTTTGCATTGCCCTGATGCCTGTTGCAGGCAGGAGGGTTGGGGAGAGGGCCAGGAGATGTGGCACAGGCAGTGACAAACTCCTGAGGAACAGGCAGGGACAGTCACAGTCTTTCACATCCCTCGTGTAGTGTTCCTAGTCCAGGCAGGCGAAGAAATCCCCTGAAATCCATGTACCCACCCTCCCTAGGCTCACGGGAGTGTTGCTTCCCGAAGGTGGGGGTGAGATGGGTGCTGGGAGGTGATGGGGGACACAGGGGTCCTCTCTGTCCCCCCTAATCCCTGCAGATGGCTCTTGCTCCAGCACCATATATCTCCTGGGATCCACTGGCCAGACCCCTCATTTCAGGACTCTCTTCTTCTGCCTCTCTCACTCTGCCTCCTTGGACTGTGTCTCCTTGGACTGCTTGGCTCGTTGCTTACGGAGCTTAACGAAGGCCTGAGCCTCTTTGTCCCCTTTCCTGGACTCCAGCAGCTGGAGGATCTCGTCCCCTGCCAGAGAAGAGGGGAATGATGGTGGGAGATGCTCACCACAGCCCCCTCCTCATGCCACAGGGCCAGCAGCGGCTTGGCAGGGCACCACTTACTTACCAGTGGGTTTGGGATGGGTGAGGGGGAGGCGGGTCTGGGGCACTCGTCCCATGTCAGCCTCGTCCTCATCATCATTGAGGCCGGGCAGGTGGCAGAGGGGGAAGAAAGCTTCACCCTCCAGGTCATTGGACCCCAGTGTGTCATAGTCGAACACGGTCAGCAGCAGACAGGCCCCCTCCTGCCGGCACTTCTCTGGGGGGATCAAGCTGCAGGGGAACGGGATGCTGGTGCTCATCACATCCCACCCCCTCCATCCCAAAATGCAACCTTCCATGCTCCCTGGGAAGCCACCCCCCCTGCACTGATCCCAGCACCTCAAAGCACAGGGCCCCAGCCCAGCCTTGCACCCACCAACAGCACCCAGGTGCTTGGGGTCACCCCCAGCCCAGCTCCCACCGTGGGACCCCCCGGCTGAGCCCCCACTGGGGTGCAGGGGGAGAAATCCCCAGACAGGACCCAGTTCCTGGAGCAGCAGCCCCGTGGCAGGGGCTCGGCTGAAGCCTGAGGGGCTGCAGGGACTGGGGGGGCCGGTGGGTGTCAGCCCCTACATACAAGTCAAAGGCTTCGTCGAAGAGAGGGTGCAGCTCGTTCCTCTTGCACTGGGTGTTCCGGGCCACCACCTCGGGGAACTCGTGCCGGGGCTCCAGGGTGAGCTGGACAAAGGGGTCGCTGGAGCCTGGTGGGGTGCAAACATCAGCCCTGCCCACAACCCCTCTGCCCCGGCACAGCGGGACGAACCCAGATGGGGTGACTTGGACACACTGGGGTGGCTGGGGGCGGGGGGAAAGGGGGTGAGGCTGCCCTCAGCACAACCCCCAGCCCAACCCATGCTCCTGGGAAGACGCAGGAACATCCCTAACCCTGCCCACACGTCCATCGGCCACAGGTGGCTGCAGAAGGAGTGACCTCTCCTGGAGAGCTCCCCGAATGACAGCCAGCCCGGGAGAATGTCCCTCGTCACTCTGGCATCGTTTTTTTTTGTCTGCAACTGGGTTGCACGATGAAGAAAAGCCACCTGCCCTGGCTGCTGCCTTGTGCCTCAAGGTGAAGGCAGTGGGGTGTGGGCACAGTGTCCTGCCTGGTCCTGCCTGCCACACTGCAGACCACCCTGGATCAGAGCAACAACCCTCCCTCTTCCCCAAATCCACTCCTTGGATGCAAAAGCAAATCAAGAGAGTTACTCCAAGCACTGCCAGTATCTCTCCTACCCAGGGGACTGCGGACAGGGGGTTCCCAGGGCAGTGGGGCCCCCCAGCCCACCCACAGGAGGGTCCTGGGTTGGTGGGGCCCCCCAGCCCACCCACACCCACCGTTGGAGTCCAGCGGGATGAGGTTGGCAGCGTTGAGCACTTCCACGTGGAGTTTCTGCTCCGAAGGGCGATACAGAGCCTTGATCGTCACGGCCCCAAACCTCTCCGAGCTCGTGTCCAGCTGAGCAGTGGGGTACAAGAATAAGGGTGCTGCCCTTCAGCACACCCAGGGAGGGCATGCATGGGGCCTGAGCAGAAATTTTCGGGTACCCAGGAGGTGATGGAATCCTCTGGAATGCAATTGAGCCCCCTCTGGCTCAATTGCCACCACTGGGGCAAAACCAGCCCAAACAGCCCCAGGGTGGGTGGAAATTCCACGTTTCCACAGGCAGGCTGAGCTGGGCAGCCTCATGAATGCAAGGTGGGATGTGGGAGGGGGCTGGGAGCACCATCCATACTGCTACCTGCTGCTTGATCCTGTTGCTGAAGTATTTCTGGATGAGCTTGCGGCTGCTGGCGGAGCAGAGGGCCAGGTGGGTCTCCAGCGACTGTGGGGAGTGTGAGAGGTGATGGTCAAGCACATGGACAGGTCCACAGCCTGGTGTTTCTTCCTCCCAAGGGAACTCTTAGTGAGCCCCTCCGTACCAGGAAGGCTGCAGTGTGCAGGATCTCCAGCGGCAGCCCGCAGCCCTCGCCGTAGAAGCACAGCTCCAGGCTCTGGGGAGAAGGATCCTGTCAGCCACCAACCAAACCCTCATCCCTGCCAGGGACCCCCTGTTCTCCCTGGGTACCTTCAGGGCACAGTGCAGCCTCTTGTAGTGCTGGGCTGAGGGGACCTGCGGTGCTGCTGCTGCCGAGAGCACGGACAGGGTGTGGTGCCAGAGGAGAGTGAGGAGGCTGCAGGGGCGAGGGAGGAAGGCTGTGAGCAGGGTCTAGTGGGTGGGTTGAAGGGATGGTCCTCAGCTCAGGGGCTTTGCAAAGCCCCAGAGGGAAGTGACTTATCCTGCTGGGCTGAGCAGCCCAAAGCAGGATGTCCCTGTGCCCCATGGAGCTGGGGGGACACTCCTGCCTGAGGGACGGTGACACTGCTGGCCTCTGGCATCCCCAGTGCCCTGGTCACCTTTTGAAGTTCTCCTGGACCAGATGCTCGTTGAGATAATGCAGTTCCGACTCCAGGAACTTCATGAGTGGAATGATGGACTGCAGAGAAGAGGAGAGGGGTGTTGGGGAGGGCACAGGGGGTCGTATCCAGCAGAGGAGGATCCCAGAGGGGCTCCTTCCCACAGGACATGGTCTGGTCCTGCTGCTAACACAGGCATCAAGCAAAGCATTATGGATATCTGGGCCCCCTTACTGGTGTGTCCTGTGCCCCAGGCATGGGGCAGGGAGAGGTGGGGAAGATTGATAGGGGCCTCCAACAGAAGGTAAGGCCTATTCATGGCTGCCTGAAAAAGATGGTCCAGAAGGGGCTGAATCAGGTACTTACATCCTCAGGCTCCTTGGTGTTATTGGAAGATGAGAGCTCCTGGATATGCCTGGCAATGCCCTTTTCCAGCTGCCAGGGAGAAACACAGAAAGACACTTAAGACTTCGCCCTCTGCACCAGCCTCCCCACACCCAGGTCCACATTGTCTCCATCCCAGGAGCATTATGGGCTCCAGGATGCCTTGGGTGAAGCTGCTCTGGGCCAGGCGAGGGCCAGGAGGGGTCAGTCACTGGTGGTCACCTTGGTGGCCAGGGCCTGCACCACGTCCCGGACCTCGTGGTCCAGGCAGGACACGGTGCTGTCGAGCTGGTGGTGCAGCGTGTGCTGGATCTGCTGCCGGTCGATGACGGCC